>NC_056731.1:1273013145-1273088145 GCF_019279795.1 Protopterus annectens | reverse complement strand
CTAGTGACAGTACCATGGTACAGGCAGGCATGCACAGAGCTACAAAAAGAAAATAAATCTTTTGTTTGTATGCTAGGTTATACAGTAGTTGCCCCATGCCACATGATTCTTAATCACTTGGGTGTTATACCCAGAGAAGAGGAAAGCAAATAAACTCTGGTGCATAGGATCAGATTGTAGGAGAATTTGTAATTAATAGATTTTTTACACTACTGTGAGGTGAGGTTATGAAGAATTTTGCTTATGGCATTTTTGAAGTAGTCTGTGATAGTGTAAAGAACAGTGGAAAACAGGCTGCTTTGATTTATTTATTTTTTATTACCTTGTGGGATTGACATCTTAGCCATAGCTAAATGTTATGGAAGTATAGACCAGCAGAGAGAAAATAAAATTATATATAAAATCATGTACATACCATGTATATGAGTATTTTATTTTTCTACATCTTTAATTTTCCATAAGCTTTTCTACTTGTACAAACTGCTAAGACTCTAGATGGTTCAATATTTTATAATGAGGAACAATTAACTCTAGGACATAGCCGATACTTAGTAACAGATATATGTGCTATACAGACCATCTTGGAGAGCTTCACTATTTTGCTACCTGGTTTGCAGACATCAGCATAACAGGTTATACACAGTCCATTTACTACTTTTATAATTAATAAGAATAACTTTGCAGGTGATCACTATTAAACCTTTTTCGAACAGTTGGGTAGCCCTCACCTTGACCTCTTGTGTCCTCTTGCTTAACCATTGTTTTAGCCCTAGATCTGTATATGAATTAGCATTTAATGCTACTAATTTCTCAATTATTCTATTATGTGTGATGAACTAAATGTCTTATCAAGGTCAAGATAAGCAATATGTACTATCAGCCCTTTGACAACTGTTTCTGTTAAGTCTTCAAAGAATGATACAAGATACAAAAGACCTCATCTAAACATAAAGAAAAAACAAAACAAACAAAAAATGCTCCATTTATAATGGAAGTAGGTCCCTTGTGTCATGTTAGATATGCATCATCATAGCTGTCTCCATGATAATATGCAGAATAATATATTACTGTGCCCATTTGCTGTTTTTCCTTTTATTGCAAGGTAATCCCAGGGTAATATCAGTGGGCTACATTGACCAGATCTTTATTTTGAGGGTTTGAAAGGAATGCAAAATCATTGTTGCATGATCACTGTATGGCAATGGATGGCACGTCTAGTGGCAGCATATTATCAACAAGTTGAAATGCTTTACTGCTGTCATTATTTCTTTTATTTTCTTCACAATCAAACACTGGAGCTGTATTCAAGTGACAGTCTTTTGGGGTTAGCAAATATATATCTATGGCAATTTATTTTATTCCATCCCAGTGTGACATCACAAAGATTGGCAGAAGGTAGCTATATTATGTGTGTGTGTGTGTGTGTGTGTGTGTGTGTGTGTGTGTGTGTGTGTGTGTGTGTGTATGTGTGTGTGTGTGTGTGTTGGGGGTGCTGGTGAATGCAGAACTAATTACAGTTTTGTGATATATTCTGTACTTTATTATTATTTCTTTGTCTTTCCATGCTCCATCAGCTGCCAACTGTGCTTATATATTGTCTTGGCAAAAACAAGAACCTGGTAACATGAATGTTAAGGAGGAGCTTCCTGTAAAATATTGCCTGGTTGTCTTACTACTGGGTGGAGTTAAAGCATTAGCACAATAATGCCTGCTACGAAAAGCCTTATGATTGGTGTTCAGGTTCACTTGATCTTAGCCAAAAAACTTACCCAGATATGCCAGTAAATCATCAGCATATAATGAAAAGATATTTAATATTTCTTAATCTACTTGGCAATGTGTAAAGTGCAAACAAAATTAGGTACAAGAGGCAACCTTTATGAGTACCTCTAGTAATAGAGACAATGAATATGAAATAAATTATCCTATTTTCACTTTTGCTTGAGAATCCATATAGACTTCCGCTGTGGTACAGTGGTAGCATTGTTACCTCATAGCAAGAGGTTCTCCCGTTCGATTCTCGGCTTGGCTTGGGAGTGCCTTCTGTGTGGAGTCTGCATGTCCTCCCCACGGTTGGGTAGTGTTCGAAAGACATGTGTGCGTAAATGGGCATGCCTTTGTTGAAGGTTGGGCATCGAGCTGGCACCTCGGCATTTTGTAAAAAAATCTACTGCCAGTCATTAGCAGACCACAGTTTCGCTGTGGCGACCCCTTACTGGGAAAAAGCCGAAAGAAAAACAAACTTGAGAATCCATATAGATTGCCATTAACAACAGGATGAATTCTCCTGGAAACCCACATTTTGCTAAAGTTATTTATAAAACCTTCCACTTTACACAGTTGTTAGCCTTTTCTGCATCAGTGTTAAGAGTCAGCAATGATTTCTTAGTAAGTTAGAATGTTATGAACAACAATGTCTTTGATAATATTATTAAAAGTCTGTATCCACTGGAAAAAAAAAGAATGCAACAGAAATGGTCTCTTGGGATGACATGATCTATGACACCTAGCTAAAGTATAAGATGTTAATTATGCCAGTTACTTAGAATGGTACTAGACTACTCCCATCTAGCCTAGTTGATGTTTTGCAAGATTTTTTTTTTTTTAAGATTCTAGGGTATTAAGTAATGGGATGATAATTGGGGGTTAGCTAGGAATAATTTGAGTATATGAGCAAGTAAAATATCTCTTTATTTTTTATATAAAAATGAATATTGTGCAGAATGGGAAAACTACATTTCAATGTAGTTTGATTGTAAGCATGCAGTTTATTATTATTTATTCTGGTGTGGATCTCTTTTCTTTAATTTTATTCCTGATTTCATTGGCATTTTGTTACATTTCATAGTCCTTATTTATGTATGTATTTATATTATTAAAGATATGTTACAGTAAAGCTGTTAAAAAGTTAAAAATAGAAATATGTCATAAAAGAACTGAAAAAAAAAAGAAGAAGGAAAGAAATAGACCCATGAACATCAATGGTCAATGAGGATCAATAAGGGATTGGCTGTTGGATATTTCAGTGGCAGACAGGTAAGGAAGCTAAACTTCTGTTGTGTAGAGCCACTGGAGTGATCCCCGGGGTGAATTTTCTATTTCAAATCCACTCATCAAGATTTCTCTTGAAGAGGGCCAGTGAGGTGCTCTGCTTGACATGTATGGGAAGTCTATTCCATAGCATGGACAGTCTCTGGGTTATGAACCTGCCCCTCCTGCATATTCTGTTGATTGTGGTAATGAGGTTGAGGTTGATTGTGGTGTGGAGGGATTGGGATTTCTTTAGATGTAGCATTTCTAACAGAGCTGGGTCAGACATGGCTTTGTAAGTCAAGCAGAGATTACCTCTAAGTAGGTGATATGACACAGACAATAGTTGGAGTTTGTTGAGTATGTACATACAGGGCAAGTGTTTAAGGCTTAGGATCCTCTTTGTGAGGTACTTTTGCAGCCTCTCCAGTTTTGCAGTGTCTAGTGAGGTACATGCCAAATGGGGCATTGTGCTTGATGATTGGCCTAATGAGAGAAGAGCAGAGGGAGACAATGACCTCTTTCTTCCTGGATGCAAAACCCTTAGTAATGAGATGTGTCACACAGAAGGACTTTCTGACCACAGTTTCAATGTGGTGGTCAAAAGAGAGGATGCTGTCAACCTGTGTTCTCAGATCTCTTATAACACATTCTGTGTTCAGTTGACTACCATCGATGTAGTAATTCATAGGAACTGGGTTTTTCCCAAAGGGGATGACGACACATTTTTTGGCATTGAGCTTAAGGCCATGGTTCAGACACCAGTCATTGGTCTCAGTCAGGCCTTTCTGTAGGATGACAACATCACTTGAGGAGTTACTAATAGCTCCCAACTTGCATGTGGGGAATGATATCAAAGGCCTTGGCCAGATCAAGTTAGGCTGTATGAACCACCTTGCCTTCATCCACAGCTTTGGTGACTGACTCAAAGAAGTTGACCAGGTTGAGCAGGTATGATCTACCCTTCACAAAACCAAACTGTGTGGGATCCAGATGATGCGTTCCATAGCTTTGCATATCAGACTTGTCAGGCTAATGGCGTGATAGTTCCCAGGGTCTGTAGTCACTCCTCCTTTGTGGGGAGGAATAACTGTAACAGTGCGCCATTCAGTAGGGACAAAGCCTGAGGTGAGGCTGTGATTGAACAGGGCAGACAGGTGAGGGGCCAGTTCACTCTGTAGTTCATGTAGAACACAGCTAGGGATATTGTCACATCCATAGAAGCTGTATTCTTGGCCTTGCACAGTGCTGTTTTAACCTGGCTGGGTGCCTGGCAATCTACTGGTATTGTGATTGGTCCTTTGGGGTGGAGAGATGGGTAAAGCTGGCACTGAATCTGTCAGCCCTTATATTGGCAATATCTGTTGGCTCAGTATAGGAGGTACCATTGTGCAGTAGCTCAGAGTAAATCTGGGTATTGCTGTGGAGATTCTTTACATAACTATAGAAGGCCTTGTGGTTGTCTTTACTATCTGCTGCAGTTCTGTTTTCATAGCTAGATTTAGAGGATTTGTTGAGGGATCTCAACTTTTTGTTGAGGCTGATAAGGGAGTTTTTCCAGTCTTGGGACTTCACCTTATTCCGCATCAATTTCCTCCTTCTGTTGTAGAGTTTGTTTATGGCAGGGGACCACCGGATTGGCTTGCTTTTCTTGGAGGAAAGCATCTTGGTTCTATTGGGTATGGTGAGATCCATGCATTTGTGTACATGTTCATACAGTGCATTGGTGTATGATTTGGCGGTCATGCAACTATTCTCTATTTACATGGGTGCCATGAAGTTAGCCACATCTGTTTTTAGGAGCCCAAAGTTAGCTTTGGAGAAGTTTTTCATGATGGTTAGCTTTACGGGTGGGGGGGGGGGGTGAGTGAGAGGGATGTGGATTTCCAAGGTGATTACTTTGTGTCAGATCTAACCATGGAGGAGTTGACTACTGGTGTAGAGCAATGGTCGCCCATGTTAGTAATAACCAGGTCAAGTATGTTGCTACCTCTAGTGGGGTAAGAACGAGCTGGTCTAGCGCATTGAAATTAATGAATTCCAGGAAAAGTTGGGCAAATGTATTGGTACATGAGTAGTTTTCCCAGTTAATGGTGGTGTAGTTGAAGTCACCCAGTATAAGAGTGTTAGGTTGGACCCTAATATTCTCCAGGGTGCTTAGGAATGTGGAGTGTGAGTCTTGGGACATGGTTGGGGACCTAGAGCAGGCTATGACCTGAATTGCTGTCTTATCCAATGTTAGCTGTTTTTTTTATACTTTCACTGTCACCATGTTATGGTGCTTATTGAGAGAATAACAGACAAGAACTGTGAGCTGCATTGTGGTTTTAGGACATTTTAGTTAAAGCTGGTGAACATTTATACCAATACATCTATGAATGGCATTTATAAAACAAATGGAAACTGAATGGATGTTTTATATCCCATTACTTGAGAGAATGCAATCGGGATGGCAAGATATACCTTGCCTTGGGTATAGCTGCTGTGTTCCACATTGTATAGAAAAGGACAGTGAGTAACAAGTGGAAACAGAAGGAGAAAGGTAATGAGTACATAAATAAACATATATGCATACATGCATATATACATTCTGCTTGCAGTTATTTTACACCAATCTCAGATGGGGCTGGATTTTAAATAATTAAGCATTCAAAGCAGGTGTGTGTGTGTGTGTGTGTGTGTGTGTGTGTGTGTGTGTGTGTGTGTGTGTGTGTGTGTGTGTGTGTGTGTGTGTGTGTGTGTGTGTGTGTGTGTGTGTGTGTGTGTGTGTGTCTGTCATCTGTTTGCCTGTCTGTTCATTGTTAGACTAATAAATTAGCAGCAACAGTTATCCATCATTGGAAATTATGTTCTTAAAGTTAGTCATTGTCTTCAGAATACAAAACAGGATTAGGTTATTTGCTTAATCCTACTGGATTTATGTGAATCTATATGTTAAAATATAGAAATGATGTTATGGTAATTGCAAGTAATTAAGGTTTAACAATGATATGTGCACCTAGAAGCTTGGATCAAAAGTGCTAATCACCCAATATTTACATACCATATATATGTGTGTCTCCAGATATATTGCCCATCGCAGTGTGTTGCTTCATTCGATTTGTTAACATTTCCTGCATAGCTTTCTTAGCTAACAAGAGGACAGTGATGTACCAGATTTCTGCATTTCAAGCACAGGTAGCAAAGCTTCTAATCTGATATGTTTAAGTTAGGGCTTCAAAGAAAACATATGCTGTTTCATGTGGCTTGGATTACCATGTCTGCATATAAGGCCTCATTTTTTGTAAGTATATTATCACTTCCTCTGGGTTAAGTGCTCCGCTGATATGCACAGGTATTTCACAATGCTACGTTATTCACACAGCAAAAGCTACAGATTGCCATATCTCTAAAAGAAACACTTTTAAGAGGTAAAATGCTAGTGCAGTATTCAGGAATCTGTATCACTTCTCTAAATGTTTATTCTAGCAGACAGTAATTAAAGCAACTTGACTTTATTTTGAGTTAAACTACCAGTCACAGCTTCTACCAACTATGTTTTATAGCTCTCTGTTTGTTCTCCCCCTACCCCCCACACACAGTCAGGTTCATTATTTATAGCCATACAATGTATTCACTAAATACAAGGTGTTTTAGTTCTGTGGGCAAGCATAGAATACTATAAAGAATAAAACTGTGTTTTTAAAATAAATAAACAAATAAAACTGTGTGTGAATGTTTGATTACTCATGTTCAGACATGTATTTGCAGTTACATCATTTGAACTGTGATGTTCTCATTTACTATTTTAAAGGTATCATTGTCTAGCACCTAAATTAACAAATATTCAGTGCATATACATACAAGCTGATGTAAGTTAATATTACAATATCAGAATGCTTCATTCACTTATTACTGCAGATGCCCCAGAAATAGAATTCACAGCAGTACAAATTACATTTACTTGTCAGTATTGAGGAGGGGTCTTTTTAATAAGTACATTGCTATCATCTCTCTCATGGGGCTGCACGTCATCTGTTTGCATCTCTTGCTATATAAAAGAAGCAGCAGTTGGTTGTGACATATAATCAATCACCTTATGGAGTAACATTCTGCTTAGAAATTGGGTTGGCAATTGTCCTTGTCTAGATCAGGGCACTACAGACATAATGAATGATTTGTACATCCTTTATAGCCACAGCTCCATTACTGTAATTCAACATTAGCTGTTAAATTACCCATGAAAGCCACACAGTGAAGCAAACGATTCTTTGCAATGGTATTTTGTATCTCAGTTTGAATTGTTATCTATTGACATGTTTAAATATATAAATAATGCAATGAAATCAATATAATACAAAGAAATATAAACTATGCAACCCAGTATAGACCTAAGCAGCTACCCAGACATAAAATAAAACTACAGCTGTAGAAGAACAGAGTTCCTAAAAATCTAACTGAAAAAGATTGGATCTGCCGATGTCTTTAAACCCTTGTAGCACCTAACTGCCCTATAACAGTCTGGACTGGATCATTGAGAAGTTACCTAATAGACAGAATGAACACTGCCTCAAAAATTTAGTACTGATACTGTAAAATCCAAAGCAGAGACGTGTTCATTACAGAAAGGACATTCTGCAAATGCAGCACATTCTATACCAAATTGTTTACGAATCTTTGTCTTAGTCATTTTTTTAGTAAAGGTTGCAGTTAAGTGAAGATTTATAGATGTGCTATGATCTCAACAGTGAACTTATTGGACACCTAAACTTTTTGGTTAAATGTACTGAAAACTGTTAGTCACTGCCAATGCATTACATGATTTTATTAACAAACAACACATGTTTGCCTTATGAGTGAAAATCAGCAAAACCCGTAGAACATTTAAGACTTTGCAAATGTGCAAGAAACCAAGCAGCAGAGCTCACTGAATTAGGATATGAGTGTCACAGGAAGATGAGAGTGAATCAGTTGTTGCACAAGTGTTCCTAATGGCGATCGTGGATACATCCAACTCTTTTCTTTGACTTTTCATCTCAGCAGATACCATGGTGTAATTGCCAAAAGCATTTTTTGTTTCTGCTTGACAGTTTTTTTAATGTTTTTAAAGCTATTATATATTATGTCTGTGTTATATTTACAAGAAATGTTGTGTTTAGCTTTATTTCTCAGTTCTTCTCTTACACTCTGTGATGATATGGGCTAGTGCCAGCATAGCTAGCTGGAGTTCTGTAAAGAATGATATGACCTTTGAATATCAAACTGATGTATACAAGATGCTTGTACTACAAATGTATTAGAAGTGTATGGCATTTGGATAAACTGATTTGCACAAATGCTTATGTTACAAATGTGTTAGAAGTGTATGGCATTTGAATATCAAACTGATTTGCACAAATGCAAACGAGCCAAAAACTCACAAAACCAAATAAAAATCCCAAAGGCAGTCAACAAATGTAGAAACAGCTCAAAGAACAACTGTAGACTTTGTACAAGTACTCAAAAGGCAGACACATCACTTTAATACATAAAACAATAAAAACTGGTTAGCGCTTTTGTTTCACAATGTGTAAAACTTCATCAGACAAACAAAGTTCACAGATGTCACTTCCTTTATGCTTTACCATCCATTCTCATTGGTTGCCACACATTAATGTTGAATTTGAAATAACTCACATATTAACTAATCGAGTGCTGTAAGGGAACCACTGCACTATGAACCTGTACACTTACTTAACATTAAAAAACACACAATGGGTTGCTAAAATGTTAACTGCACTAATGCATTATTAAATTACTCTTTAAAAACAAGCTATATAGGCAAGAACATATTTTTAACTCTCTCCTAATTCTTGCTTGCACTTTTATGTGATCCATTTATAACCTATGTATTTTTCATATGTATATGTATATCCCCATTACTATGTGTTCAGTTGAACTCTTTTCCTTTCCAGTGCTTTTAACTTCAAAATGGGGGAGATGGAGCTTCTCTCATTTATACCTGGCCAGCTATCAGCCTGTACGTGAATCTGCCATTTAAGTTCACTGATTTCTAACATCAGTGCCCGTGGTTTATTGTCATCAATAATGACATGATCTATAGCCATGTAATAAAAAACATGTCATTCATTGTTGGTAATATGCTTTGCTAGGGCATTATTAGGGTATTATGTTTTTTAATGGTATACTCATGCTCGTATATTCTCTGAGAGAGCCTTCTCTCCATCTTTCCAATATAGAAACACGGGCAGGATTTACATGAGGCCAGGTATACTACTGCTTTAGAGGTGCAAATACATCTGTTCCTAAGATAATATGTGTTATTCCTAACAGTAAAGCTGTTTGACACTTGAATTTTATTACACCATGTGCAGGCTCCACACCTAACCATTCCTTGTTTACATTTGGATTCTCCTCTCCGTTTTGTTCTCAGTAAATCCTGAAAATTTGGCCCCTTTCTATATACAATTCTTAGGTTTTCCCCTATTCTCTGTCTTATGTTTGAATCCTTTAATAGGATGGGCCAGTTCTTTTCAAAAATATTCCTTAATGTGGCAGTGTCTTGGTTAAAGGTCAAAAACCAAGGCTTTTGAAAATTCAGGTGTTACCCCTTCTTTTTCATTTTCAAGTTGACTCAGGGACCTGTCCTCACTGCATGTTATCTCGTGTGGCTGATCTACAAACTGCTCAGAGATGCCACAGTGGTTTAAAATAGGTTGAAAGTGACCATTTAGTCTTTTTTATAATAATCTCTGAGATTAATTCATCCACAAGATCGGAGGGATAGGCCCTACTATGAAACATGGACCGCAAGGTGTTAACCTCTTCAATGAAGTCATTGCTCGTGGTGACCATTCAGGCCACCCTGACTATTTGCCCCTTCACAACCGACTTGTTTTGATGGAAAGGATATGAACTGCTGAAGTGCAAAAAGAAATTGGAATCTGTCACTTTCCTGTGAATTTTTGCAATATATCTGGTGTTAATGGTATCTTTGAGAAGTCAAATATCAAGATAATGGATGAAATGGGTGCTAAGATCAAATTGCACAATTCCTTATGTTACAAAGGTATTAGAATTGTATGGCATCTGAATATCAAAATATGTTTGTAAAGTTGTTAGTGTTAAAAAAGTAGAGTGAAGCAGAGGCAACATGAAAAGGAAATGCTGACACTTTGGCAGGGTCATAGAGGTAATAAGAAAGGGAGTAACTGTGCCCCAGAAAACAATAAAGGTTGGTAAATGTCTTCCTCAGTACCAAGTAGGTGATAATTTTGATAGTTTTGTTCATATATTTGAAAGAGTATGTAAACAGTATAATGCTGACCCAGGGCTCTGGGTACAGTTTCTCACCCCTTACTCCATAGTAAACCTATAACCGTTGTTTCCAAATTGTCTGATATTGATATTTTAGATTATGATAAAGTTAAAACTTCCTTATTGGAATGTCTGAAGTTAATGCCTGAGGCTTATAGAAAAAAAGTTTTGTGAGCATAGAATGCAAGGCAGGTGAAAGAGTATGTCATTATGATGCTGAGCTAAGCACTTATCTTCATAGGTGGGTGAGTGGGTGTCAAGCCACCACTTCTGAAAAACTGGCAGACCTTTTGGTGAGGGAACAAGCCCTTATCACTTTACCTGAAGACTTAAAAATCTGGCTGGAAGACAGGGAATGTAACTCTGCAGATAAGCTGGGGAAAAAGGGGAATCTCAACTTAGCAAGCAGGGCATCACTGCATAGAAATGGGATAACCAGTGCTGCACTTGGATATAAAGGAACCCATGGTGGGCAGCCTAAACCTGCTCAACAGAATTTACCAGTAACAGGGGAAGCCACTAGCTCAGGTATGTGCCCAGGGCCTAGGTTCATATGTTTTAAATGGAACGAGTGAAGCCATGTAGTATGTAGATGTTTATGGAGGCAAGGTGGGGAACAAAAAGTGGGGAATCCAAGTGAGAATTACAGAATGCCAGTGGTTACCTATCTAGAGACAACAGGGGTACCAAACTACCACCAGAACGTGTATCCTATCTTGGTAGATGGAAAACAGGCCACTGCCAAGAGAGACACAGCCTCTGACATAACCATTGTGAAGCTGCAGTGGTTAAAGAAGAGCAGTACTTGCTTGAGCCGTCTACTCCAGTCAGAGCTTTAGGAGGGATCCCATTCCAAATGCCTTTAGCTAGGGTTCACCTTGGCTGGGAGGGTGGAAAAGGAAGCAGGCAAGTAGGTGTGCTTGAGGATATCCCTGAAGATGTCTTGATAGGGAATGATTTTGATTGTGCAGTACCTTGTGTGCATGCAGTGATACTTAGTCAAGCCTGGAGACAGGCATGTGGGTCTGATAGCCTGGGGGAAACCCAGACAGACTGCACACTTTGAAGCCAGAACTGGTGATGTGGCTAATTTAGGGAGGGAGCTACCCTGTAGTAGTAAGACTAAAGGTGAGCCGCAGCTGCTGGTAGATACTGATGTTCCCTTAGATAGGGTGACTGTAAGGGCAGAGGTGAGTGGTAGTATCTAGGCTGACAGTGAGGCACTGATGTCAGAAGATACCAGACTTTCTGTCGAAGGGAAGCTGGGAAAAGTCATAAAGATAGATTTGAGACAGGCTCAGCTCTCAGACCCTACATTATAAGGCTTGAGGGAGGTAGCTAGGGAGGCATCTTATTCTCAAGGTGAAGGGCAGTGTGTATATTGGAACAAAGGGTTACTGTATAGAGACTGGACCCCTGAGGGAGGGCTAGAAGGTGAGGTAATAAAGCAGCTGGTAGTACTCAGACCCTATCATCTGGCACTTCTAGCCATAGCCCATGACATTCCCTTTGCAGGTCATATGGGCATAATACCAACAGACATATTATGTAGAACTTTTATTGGCCTGGGATTGCCAGGGATGTAACAGGGTACTGCAGAACCTGTCAGTAGTGCCAAAAAGTAGGCAAGGAAGAAGACAAAAGCAAAGCTCCTTTGATGCCTTTGCCTGTGATTAATGAGCCATTTCATAGGGTAGCTATGGATATTGTGGGGCGTCTGAGTACCCCAAGTTCCACAGGGAAGAAGTATATCCTAGTGGTAGTAGATTATGCTTCTAGATACCTTGAGGCAGTGGCTGTGTCCTCCATTGAGGTAGAGAAGGTGGCAAATGCTTTGCTACAGATTTTCAGCAGGGTAGGTTTCCCAAAAGAAATACTGATTAACATAGGTGCCAGTGTCATGTCAGACCTGCTGGCTTGTCTGTGGGAATGCTGTGGAGTGATGCGCCTAAAGACCACCCCCTACCCCCCCCCCCAGACTAATGGTCTTGTGGAGAGGTTAAACTCTACACTAAAGTCTATGCTATGGCTTTTTGCACACTAGTTTAAGAGAGAGTGGGACAAATATTTGCCTATCTCTTTTTTCATACAGGGGGGTGCTCCAGAAATCTACAGGTTTTTCACCCTTTGAGTTGCTGTATGGGTATAGGGTGAGGGGGCCTTTATATTTGATTCATGATGAGTGGGATGGTGAGTGTGAATCCCACAATGAGTCTGTTCTGTCATATGTCCTAAACCTTAGGACAATGTTAGGACCGAACTCATGGGCTTGGCCTGTAAGAACATGGCAGGAGCCCAACAGCAGAAACATTTCTGGTATGGCAGGAATGCTCAAGCCAGAGAGTATGCTGTGGGACAGCAGGTGATGGTGCTCATTCCTGTCAGACACAATAAGCTGCAGGCAGCTTGGGAAGAGCACAATAAGCTGCAGGCAGCTTGGGTCCCTCCCAAGTGTTAAGGTCAGTGATGTTAAGGGTAGTGATGTTAACTACCTGGTAGAACTGCTAGGTAGGAGACAGGGGCTCAAATGTTACCATGCTAACATAATGAAGCCTTACTATGATAGGGAGGCCCTTGTGCTGAGTATTTGCAGTGGATGGCAGGAGGAGTCTGAGGGGGATCTAGTGACTGATCTCTGTGAGGCTTGAACTGACACCTCAGTAGAAGGGGTAGCAATGTCCCAGTAGCTATCCCCTACTTAGGTTTGAGAAATCTGAACAGTGTTACAGGAGTTTGGGGACATGTTCACTGGGAAACCAGGGTGCACCCACCTGCTGCAGTGCCATTTGGATACAGGATCCCAAAGGCCAATTACGCAAGGCCCCTTATAGGGTGCCTGAGAAAGTCAAACAGACTCTGAGGGAGGAGATACAGGAAATGTTTGAACTAAGGGTAATCCAGGAGTCCAGCAGTCACTGGATCTCCTCATTGGCGCTGGTACCAAAGAAAGATGGCAGCACCAGGTTCTGTGTGGACTACAGGACGTTAAATAGTCACACAGAGTCAGATGATTACCCCATGCCTAGGATAGATGAAGCCCTAGAGCAGATGGGTGGGTCTAAGTATCTTACCACTATTGATCTTACCAAGGGCTACTGGCAGGTGCCCTTGACTCCCAGCACTAGAAAGAGGTCAGTCTTTGTAACTCATTTTAGCTTGTATGAGTTCATGAGGATCCCCTTTGGGATGAAAAATGCCCCAGTGACTTTCCAGAGGCTGGTAGATCATATCCCAGCAGGAGCAGTAAGGTTTGTCCTTGCTTACCTTGATGATATTGCCATCTACAGCCATTCCTGGCAAGTGCACCTTCCACATGTCAGGGAGGTGCTGGGAAGACTACAGAGTGCAGGGTTGACCATTAAGCAAATGTCAGGTGGGTATGACAAAGGTCTCCTACCTGGGACATAGAGTGGGTAGTGGTAAGACCAGGCCAGAACCTGCCAAAGTGGAAGCCATTCAGACATGGCCTGCCCCTTTTACCAAAAAGCAGATGAGGGCATTCTTAGTTACAACAGAGCACTACAGAAAGTTTGTCCCCAATTATAGTACCATAGATGCTCCCCTCACAACCCTGACAAGGGAAAACAAGCCAGATAAGGTAGTGTGGACCCCAGCATGTGAGCAGGCATTCCAAAAGCTTAAATGAGGACCCCCCTGTGTTAGCCAGTCCAGATTATAGCAAATAATTTGTTGTGCAGGTGGATGCTTCAAACCATGGGATGGGGGATGTACTCAGCCAGGTTTCCTCAGAGAGAGAAGAGCACCAAGTGGTATATCTCAGCCATAGACTCCAACCCAGGGAGAAATGGTATGCAGCTGTAGAGAAGAAATGTCTAGCCATGGTGTGGCAGAAACTTCAACCTTATCTGTATGGAAGGAAATTCACTTTCACAGTTACAGACCATAATCTCTTAACATGGCTACATCGATCCTGATAGCAAAATGCCAAGTTACTAAAGTGGAGCCTAAGGTTGCAGGCATATAATATGGCAGTGCAGCACTGCAGTGGCATTAGCAATGCCAACGCAGATGGGCTTTCAAGACAGGGACTGGGGGTAAAGTATTCCCAAATAGGCTCAACCCTCTGAAGCAGAGTTTTTCAAGGGTCACTTGAAAAACTAGCTTGAGTTTTCAGGGGGAAGAAGTGTGACAAAGGGAAATACTGCCAGCCCAGCTAGTTGGAATTTTTTAAGTAATTCTATGTTATCTGTAAATATTGATATGATTTATATAGAAGTGTGACAGAAAGAGATAGTGCCAGCCTATCCATCTGGAATTTTGTAAGTGGTTATGTGCCATTTGAGAATGCCAACATGCTTTATGTAAGATATTTGTGCTACAACTGTGTTAGAGCTGTATGTTATGTACTGAGCTAAAATGTAACCATAGCATGCCCTGCTGGCTTAGAACAGAAATGTATATAATTATTGTAACTGCATAAATGTATATGTTTTAACAGTGGTTACATTTTAGCTCAGTACATAACATACAGCTCTTTTTTTATGTCTTCTAGCAGTTGCAAACATCTGAAGGCTATGTATTTTCACAGAAATGTTAAATGTGGGTAGTTTCTGACAATGGGGATTTAGCTTGGGATCTAAAGTCAGGTGACAAAAAGTGATGTCATCCAAGCTAACCGGCAGTAATATTTGATATTAATTTAAACACTCTCTGAGTGAGAAAGAGGCCATTTTGTATTTTGTCTTTGACCTAACAATAACATCAACTCACCTCTGCACTTGCCTTGCTGTAAGTAAGTTTTTAGGGCATAGTAACTCATTTAGATTCAGATAGTAATATAGTAAAGCATAGCTTAGATGTTTTCTTTATTTATTTGAAACTGTCCTGCAATGTTGTTTTAAATATTTCCTGTGATTTTGAACTCTGATATAAATGATTACTTGCCGAATATTGTTTTGTTATTTTATTATTTATTATTAAATATATTTAAGCCTTTCAATTGTGGGTGGTCTGTTTAGAGATATTTAATCTTTTAGAGTACTTGCATATCTATTTCGTAATACTGTATAGGCAACTCCTATAGCCTGGCTCTTGGTCAAACTACCAATTGCATTAATAGTAACATTGCACAGTAAGATTGGACACCCTTTGTTAAGGGCCTTAAAGTAGCCTATAAAGAGTGGCTGATGGCAATTGGAACTACCTTATAGTCTGGGCAAAAGGGGGCATAGCTAGTAAACCTGTGCCAGCCTTCCCAGGTGTGTGTGTTTGTATATAAATCAAATCTCAAAGTGTGTGCGTGTCAGCTACTTGGGCAGGGAGATGAAGCACTGGTTGGCCAAAGAGGGTACTGGGGATCTTGGTTTGGCCACTCAGCTGAAATCTCAACCCTATAGCTGTGCCAGTGGGGAGTCTTACTGGAGATCTGGAGAAAGAGGGAGAAACCAGACCCAGACTGATTGTAATCTCTGTGTGCTCTTAACGGAAATTGCACTTTACTGTGTGTGTCGTTGTCATCTTCCCAGTGTGTACTTTCCCCACTGTTGCCAGTGGTGAGGACTGAGGCTCTTTGATTACTGGACCAGTGCAGGGGCATCACACAGATAAAGAGATATTAATTGTTGTTATATTATTACAATGTTCATGTTTCTTTAAATACTGTGATAACCACACTGCACAGACAGAAGTAATTAACCTGTTATGAAAGATCTCTGCCAGATGAACAAAATGCTGCTTACAGTATGTGTAATTTGAATGGTTATTGAGATATTATAAGCTGTTTATAAAATATTATAATTTTAATAGTTATTGTGTTCACTGTGACTTATAAAATCCAGTTTAAGAACTAGAATCTAAAGAATACTGCTACAATAAAAATAGTTTGCGCTGAAGAGTTTGAAATTTACACTTTTTTGTTAACCTCTGTGGTTCCAGAGATATGAACATTTGTTTGAAAAATGAGGGCATCATTTGATTCTATCAAAAAGCTTAGGCTCCTCCCATTTGAAGTTCCACTGAAAACTTTCAGATGTCCATTGGAGAGAATGAGTTAATGGGACCCTACCCCATTCCATCCCTAGTGATGATATAAATATACTAGCAAATATGGTCTCTGCTAATGTGACCTTTGAGTTCCCAGTTCAAATACCACTCATACCAAAATCCCTTATAACCCTGCCAACACTAATGAACATGTTCTTAAGGTGTTATCCAAAATCGAAAATGCTTCCTGCATGGATCTTGACAACTTACCTGGGTGCTCATTAAACAGTATGAAACAGGCTCTTGCCAAACCTTTTCTTAAACTGTTCACCTTAAGCCCAAGCACAGGCTTTGTTCCCTAATCCTGGTAGACTGTTGTGATGATACCCCTCCATAAAAGTGACATTACAATGTACCCTTGGAATTAAGAGCAATCAGCCTTGCAAGTCTGATCTGTAAAGGTATGCAGCATGTCATAATCAGTCTTCCAATAATGACATTAGGAACCTCTTCAGGCTTGACCCACGACAACTTGGCTTCATCAAAGGAAGGTCCTATATCTGTTGATTTTTGTTAATTTTTTTTTAAGGTGGTCATGAAAATTTTAGGAAGTGGTCATGGTGTTTATATATTGTATCTCAATCTAGCCAAAGCTTTCAGTACCATAACTCATGCTTGAATTTTAGGTGAAACTATCATCCTTAAACATAAATCCTTATGTTGTAAGTTGGATAGCCAACTGGCTGAACAACAGATCCCACTCATGTCATGTGGCAGATGCCTCCTCAGATTGTGCTAAGGTAACACAGTTCCCCACAGACCTATACTACGTCTTCTCTTGTTTGGTATCTACTTCTCTGATGTCAAAACTAATAATTGGGTAAACAGGTTAACCAAATTTGCAGACAACTACAAACTGGGTGAAATTGCTAGAATCTCCTCAGCTATTCCAACAGCTGGAAAGACCACAAAAGTACCTCAACAAGAGGATTACTGGTCTCAAACATATGTCCTATGCAGGCCGACTGGAAAACTCCAGCTGTACTCAGTGGCATATCGCTTACTCAGAGGTGATCTCTGCCTGACTTACAAAGCCATGTCAAACTCAGAATTGATGGACATGCTCCACCTAAAGAAATCCAAGTCACTGCGAGCCACTCGCTCTAGTGAGCTAAACCTCACCACAACAATAAATAGAACATGCTGAAGGGATAGATTCCTGTCACAGAGACTCCCCATGCTTTGGAGCAAAATTCCTAACTACATTAGGCAGAGCCCCTCACTAGCACTCTTCAAGAGAAACCTTGACGAGTGGATGAGTAACAGAAAATACACCCCTGGGATGACATCATTGGCTCTTCTTGACAGAGGCTCAGTTAATTAATCAATGGGGTGGCAAAAGCTGACACACTCTGGCTATGCTTATAAATGCCCTCAGGCAGATAGCCTAGTACCCACCTATGAACCTATGAACCTATAAGATATCTGTACCCTACAGAAAGAGCTTATTTACCCTAATTAATATATGGAAAATGGACTCAGACTGAACACTAAAAAAGGAAGTATTGCATCTTTAGGAAAACAGAAATTAGCCACATAATACATTTTAAGTAGCACACCCTTACTGAATGGCAAGGAAGTCAGTGAATTCGGAACTTGGCTTGATACTTACCTCTCATTAAATCATCATGTGTCCAATGTAATCATGATATCCTTCTAATTAACACAAATAAAAAACAATACTATTATCACTAGAGTTAGAAATGCTGTTGCTTCTCTGTATGTAGCTCTGTTCAGGCCCATTATTGAGTACAATCCTCTCCAAAGTGTGCGCCTCACTTGACAAAGGCGAGTTTCTCCCAGAGGCACTAAATTGCAAAGATGTCTTCTCTTAAGAATATTGTTACCAGGAAAGGCAGGAAGCCCTATTCCTGGTCTCTATTTTGTATAGGTTTCTGAGGGGAGATCTATTTCTCACTTACCATGCCATTAGAGACCCAATGGTCTTACCTCCTATATATCAACAAGTCAAACAGTTCACTGGAATCAGAGAACTGATTCTTCATTAATAGATAAACAGAATGTAATGAAAAGACAAGTTTATTACCCCTTCTCTGAAGTCATTGTACACTGTAGGTTGAGTATTGTGATACAATATTCCCCATCAAACATAACCTTCTTCATCATTTCAGAAACAACGAGAGGCAAATGCATCTGTTTTCATTCTTTTATTCTTCAATGCATCCTTAATCAAATTTGGAGTTCAGTAGGTAGCTGGAGTCTATTCCTGCACTCACTGGCTACAAGACAGTAAAACTAATCCTGGAATAGATGCTAGTACAAACACACACACACACACACACACACACACACACACACACACACACACACACACACACATCCGCGCGCGTGCACACACACATGACATGCTCACACAGACAGTTTTAAGAATTGTCATTTCACCTACCCCTTTTTGGGATGTTGAGGGAACCTGAAACACTTGGCAAAACTGAAAACATACAGAATCTGCACGGAGAGATCATATGAGATGAACTGCAAAAACATGCACTGTGACACGTCTGCTGGACTGCTGTGACAACCATTTTTTTTTCATTCAGTTCTTTTTGCACTATGCTATGCATAGCATCATGAGTATTGGAGCAGAGCATATAAAGCACTGTTGAAGCCATTAAGGACATGCCAACAGTATGAAGGAGGATGGCCAGGTTTCTCCTGCTTTCTACAACTGCCAAGCTCCTAACATCAGGAGTGACAGAAGGTTTGGACACTGTTCCTTTTTCCAGAACTGCTGATGTTATGACATCGAGTACAAAATGGCTGCCATTATTTTAATGACAATGCTACTGAGAGCATTGCAGCTTTGGAAGGGAGTGCTTGCCCTATGAAAGTATAATCAAGGGGTTAATATATTTAAATATCAAAGAGAGTAAGAGGAGTTGCAGGGGCTTTGCCCCTGTAAAAACACTTTTGAGGGTATTGTTTCTTTGTCGTCTTTCTATATTCCACTGTCATCTTTTAGGTTCAGCTTTTCTTATTTCCAGTTACAGTGGCTTTCTCTGGTTTGTTTTTCTTTTCATTTATAGTGATTTATTCGTGTGTGTTTTTTAACATATATCTATCTGCAACTATCTAATAGAAAAAAATGCAAGAATGGTCAAATGGCACAGAGGGGTATATGAAGTCTTGATATATTATGAACAGGTCAGTGCAGTACATTTGAGTTTTTTATGATAGTGAATTGTAGGCTACTTGAAGATAAAATGGGGGAGAGATTCAGAAAGGTTACAAAGACTTGCAGCACCATGGGGGGCTGTCTCTGCAGCCATGCAAATGCTAACGAGGTATTTTTTGGCACAGGCATATACTAATTAGCCATATGATCTTCCCATGAAATGTATGTGGTAAGTCATTTATGCAGCTGAGTGTTTCAGATAATTGCTCGTCTGTGTAAATGAATATTGCTGCTCATGACCACTTGTTTTAATGAAAATGACCAAACGCTCATGTTTACCCATTATGGTAGATGTAAGTGATGAGGAGATTAACTGACAGGTAGTTGTTGGTATGTGTGTGCGTGTGTGTGTGTGTGTGTGTGTGTGTGGGTCTGCGAGTGTACACTGCGTAAAGGTTTCTGTGAGTGTGAAGGGGAGACTGTGTCTATGTGTAGGGGTGAGGTGTCACATCTTCACCATTCTCTAGACTAATAAACAAATCATGCAGTATTGGGGAAGGGGTTGGAGTCCACTAGATACTAGAAATGGTCTTCATATTGTCCCTTAGAAGTACTTAATAAAAAGAGAAAAACATATTTTATTTTTATTTATTTATTTAACTTTTGTTTGCCAGGAAAGTCTGACTGGACACAGGCCCTTTTTCAGCGGAGGCACAGGAAGAAATGCTCCAGTTAAGCAAAATTACAAGTTTGAGTTACAGGTAATATAAGACTTACACAAAAACAAAATGTTTATATACACTGCAAAAGAAAAAAGGCTTGTCTGCAAGCAAGCTCAAAGTGTCAAACATAAAAGTTACAAAAAGATAAATATAAAATATCTTAAATAAACGTTTACAATAGACATCACATTATGAGTATGTACATATGTATATAAGTCATTTGTTATGCTTGGGAAGAAAAGGAGACTCCTGAGAGAAGGAGATGCCTCAGTTAGGATTTATTGGGAAGGCAATGAGATACAAAGTTAGTTAGAGATGTAGAGTTGAGCAGTTAGCGGTCTATCCAGGGCAGTTGCAATAACAGAGCCAGGAGTCTTGCAGGTGTAGTTTTAGGAGTTAGATATATGGATATAGGGGACCACCAAACAACCATGAATACTTTTTGTATCCTGCTTGAAAGGCACTAAAAGAGATTACAAACTCTGCACTGTTCTGCATTCTACAGAGGATATATGTCCTCTATGTCATGACTAAACACCAAGGATACTTGAATTTATTATCCAAGTCTGTAAAAAAAAAAATAAAGGGGAGAAAGAGGGAAGGAGCATTAATCTACTACACTAACTAATCTGTTAGCATAGTTACTTCTTATTATGAAAAAAAGTATGAAGCATTAAAGTCTGGCATGATCCATTGTTTGCAACAGTCCAGGATTCATGAGGGACAGTGAGGGGAGGCTTCATTACAAAGTCAAAAGAAAGACTGGATGACACCAGGGACATTATTTAAATTATTACAGGTAATGGCTTAAAAAGTTAATTGATTAACTGCTCTATAATCAATATCAGCCTACAAACAGTATGAAAATCTAATGTCTGGCACTGACTGACTATATTGATCTATGATTTACAGGGGCAGGGACAAATAAATAAGAAGAGACAGTGGGGATATTCTGACAGCTCAGGGACAGGAAAGAGGTACAGGAACAGGAAAGAGGTATGTGGTGTATGTGTGTGTGTTTGTGTTTCAATGTGTGTTGAAGAAAGTGATGATTAGTAGTAGTTAAGGGTGAATCAGAGACCTGCAAATTAACCCATAATGAGGTCCTTCTTTGTTGCTGCTAATATGTCTCTAAATCGCATTTTTCTGTATCAGAGAAAACGCCCCTTTTTGCTGCAGCTCTTAACGCCAGCGCTAGAGTTCTTTCTGAATTCTCTGGTTAGTTTTTGTGGATTTTAATATATTTTTGTGTGCATTTTGTGTATATGAATTGGTTGAATTTAATACAAAAAACAAAACTACCCAGAAACCATAATCACTATTTAAATGCAAAAGCTAGTGAACAACAGACACAGAACTGAAGTCAGCTAACAATACACTTACAGCTGCAATATAACCAGTTCAATGCACACTCTCTAAATATATTATTGACATTAGCTTCTGTGTTTCTCTTTTTATAAAAGATGACCAAGCTTTTTATAAAAGCCTCTTACCACAATAGACACACATACCCTTTAAATAAAAGTGAAGGACAACTAATTAATTGTAAGATAACTTCCATCAATGAGAGAACAAACAAAATAAGTTTTATAAGTTTCCCCAATATTAAACCCTTCCCTCATTCTCTGTTTTTCTTTTTGTTGCAAACATATATTAGTGTTGTCTCAACTAGAATCGTGAAAAATTATTTCCTTTTCTAATAAAGAAGAAGCAAGGCAGTGTCCCCATCTCAGCATTCCACTTTATTTCAACTGCTCATGTTTGTTAGAAGGTAAAATCCCACCTGAAATAAAAGATAACAGCAACATTAGTAAACACAAACTTTCATTTGTGATGAGCAGTTTGCCAGCCCTATCTGTGTAAGAAGAGAGTGTGTGTGTGTGTGTGTGTGTGTGTGTGTGTGTGTGTGTGTGTGTGTGTGTGTGTGTGTGTGTGTGTGTGTGTGTGTGTGTGTGTGTGTGTGTGTGTGTGTGTGTGTGTGTGTGTGTGTGTGTGTGTGTGTGTGTGTGTGTGTGTGTGTGTGTATTTATATAAACATTTGAGAGCCCTTATCTAATGAACTCTTGGGTCTAACTATAATAAGCTGATCACTACAATTTAGCAATCAACTTACTACAGAGAAGTTCTATTTTTTTTTTTTTTGCTGTTCTGAAATGAAGACGGGGTGGAGCACTACATCAGGCACTAGCACTGGGCACTGGATGAGCCATCTGTGATGCTGCAGATGAGTAAGGTTATGAGCTTTTAATGAGCTACTTTCGCAAGTGAAGGAGTTGATTCCCTCAGCTGTCTTTTATCTTCTGTGTTACAACCACCAAGTCACATCAGCAGACAGTATTCCTGGGCTGCCACTGAAAAGCAACACTTGTGCCCAGAGGACTGTTCCAGACTGCTAGCAAATGCATTGCATATTTGTCTTTTTTAAATTCTTGCAACATTCATATATCTGCTAATTACTGTTTCACTATATGTTCTTTGACTAAAATCCCAGCATGTTTCTTGCAATTTAATGGGCTGGCAGAAACATTTTCAATAAATGTGAGTTTCAGGGAAAGACAATGTTACTGTTGCTCATGCTGCATCTGTTTTATGTGTCGGTGTCTTGTTTTTCTTGCCAAATGTCTGACAGTGTTTTTTCTGTAAAATGTGAAATAAATGTTTTACATGAAATCCGATCATTGAAAAGTGAAGAAGAAAATAGTATCACAATGACAGGTTTGAACTGCGTTGTGGTAACTGGGGAGAGACAGCCAAGTCATGCGATAACTGGTAAGGCTCTGTTTTAAAGGGGGGGTAATTAGCGTACCTGGGTTCTCATTTCACTGTGATCTATCTCTTTACCTTAAGGAGTGTGGAAAATGCACAATCTCAAGTGAATTCTAAACTTTCTGTGAAGCCAAAAGTGAAACGTCTAATAACAATACTCACTTACTAAACAAAGTATTCTCCGCTCAAACACGCTCCCTCTTCCCGTCCTTCTGCACATATCTTTATATTATTTTCTCCTTGTACCTCTACTATTCCATTTACCTTATACCTTTATGCTTTATCCCCTGTACTCTACCACTGCTTCTGCTTAACCTACATAAAACCATCCTGTCTATAGCCCAATGTTTTATTCATTTACCATCCTATTGCTGTATAATCCTACTTTATAGTTACCACCACTGTACTATACATTACTTCTCCTATGTCTACTCTCTTTTGTCATCTAATTTTTTGCTTCTTCCTCCATCTTTTGGCTTCTTAGACTTTTTTCCAATATCTCAACCCCTCTCCCTCTTATGTTACTCCATTGTTTCATGAGGTTCGGTTTTCTTAAACAAATTCCTCTTATTATGAGTACTATATTACCACAATATTTTGATATTTTGCTTTATATTTCTACAAGTTTTTTTTCTTCAGTTTTAATAGTGAATTTACAAACATTTACTAACTAAATGCTATGCATAAAATTTCTATTTTTGTGGAAATTACTATTCCATGTACCCAAACATTTCTATATATGCATTATGTAAATGTATTTTTTAGCATTATTTCAAGTTTATATCCTCAGGCCTCCACAGAAAAGTGGTCTTGTAGACCATTCAGATTTTTGTCAGCAAACAAAGGTAGCAAAAAAAAACAATAAGAAAGACTTTTGTAGTGCAGCAGAAGAGGAAGCACTATCTGGTCAGTCTTCTAAACCTCATCGCTGTAAGACAGGAAACTCAAGCTAAGAAAGACTCTAGGTAACAATTATCTCTCGAAGATAAGAAAAAATAAAACTGAAGATAAGGTTTATTCTAAGATATCCTTTACAGAATAAAGCAACCTAGAGGCAAAAAAGAAAGTGAGAGAATGGACATCACACTGAACTAGGGGAAGAGCAACTTAAAGAAGAAGAGACAAAGGAGAAGTTAGCTTTACTGAGAAGTAAAATATTCTTGAACAGGACTGTAATGATATTCCTGTTGAGCAAAAATACAGGCATGCAAAATGTCCCAAACAGAGTTCTATATATTAAATGTATAAAGAAATAGAAAAAAGAAGTAAGGCAGAGAAAGCATCTGAGACTGAAGGGTACTGATACGGGTTCCCTTTCTTTTCAGAACAGTTAGACACTGAGTCACCAAAGTCTATTTTTTGGAAAGGAGACAGTGCCTTCTACTCATGCTAATTTATCAGAGTCGAAACTATGCACTTTGAAGATATTACTTTGAGGCAAGCAGGGGAAAGTATAACTAGATTTTCGGGTCAGGAATCTAAACAAAATGTTCCCATGTCCAATTTTTACTTCAAGGTATAAAAAATGAATTATTGTACAGAGTATGTAAGGACAGAGAGGGAGCAGTAATCAACTATTAGTGCCCAAATTTTAAAGAAACAGCATGACTAGCCTATCACATAGTCACATACTAGGGGACACATTGGGATGGACAACACTTAAGCATGGGCTCTAGTGAAGGTTTACTGGCCAGGAATAATGAAAGAAGTGGAGAACTTGTTTGGATGCCAGTGGCGGCTGGTGACTTCAAATCAAAGGGGGGCTGCAGGAGATAGCCGAATGGGTGGGGTCAATGGGAAGGGGTGTGGACAACTAGAAAGGGGAGGAGCTATGTTCAAAACCACAAAAACTAAACTTTAATTAAATATGCTGCCCTGGGTGCCAAACCCTCATTATGAGAGGCCAATCAAGACAAATTAAGTGTAAAAGAATAAAAATATATCAATGCATTGGCTGCTTGACAGCTTACTTAATATCTAGATGGAAACAAAAAGGTTGTGAAGCATGAAAAAATAAATAACTTTTTAAATACATTACTGGAATGCCAGTCAAAATAAAGTATAAGAAAAACAAGCAGCACTCAACTCAAACCGCTTCTCCTTGCACTGCAGTTCTAATTATAATTTATATTCACCTTTATTAAAGTACTAAGTAACATGCTGAAAGTAGCAATCTCTGTGATGCCCCCACTTGTAAAAATGTTTCTTATCCAAAAAAGACCTGCTGCCTGACAATTATCTACTTGTTTCATGGGGAAAACATGATCAAAGTGAAAAATGAAAAGCAAACAAGCTCAAGATACATTGCTTAAAGGATTACTGTACATGTTATGGACCACACATGAATGGCATTCTGTTTAGTTTATGGGAAAAGCCCTCAGAGATCACTGGAAGTCTCCAACAAGTGTAATGAGCTTCTTAAAATAATGTAATTCTGTCCTTTATTACAAATACTGTCATATGCATTTCAATACCCAATGCTTATACATTATCTAGTTAAGTATTCTCTGCATGGCAACAACAGAAAGGCTTCAATGTTGTCAATTCTTTAACAGTATGCTTATTAAAGCTTACTTCCATGTTATGATCTCAGACAAGCATATCTGATGGTCATTAAAGCATTGCTACTTAAAACACAGAGCAACAGGCACTTTGAGTAATAAGCATAAATCAACAGTACAAAAATATGACAGAAACCAGACCATTTTGCAAAATCAAGAACAGATGAAAAGCCACTGTAGTACTTGTGTCTACCTTGGATGGGGGGGATGCCCTGCACATTTACACTGCATAACTGCTCCTTGCCTTGCTTGGACACATCCAGAGTCACTACATGGGGGAGTGGGGTGCAACAAGTAGGTCACAATTTGAAATGTCTCTGGCTGACTGTGATGGCCCTGACACATTTGTCATACCTCTCACCCTCAGAGCAAAGCCATACATAGAAGTGGGACAAAGGCCCAAAAATAAGGACAATTTTTAAATATTGCTCTTATAAACATAGAAAGATAATAGAATAGTAGGTCTTGCATTAGTATGAATTTTTTGAAGAATATGAAATCTGAAACTCAAATGTCTGTCATTATTTTCTAACTTCAGTCTTTAATGATTTACCACTAATTTGCCAAAAAAACAATTTTATGAAAAATGGACCAAAAATGTGATGCAAAAATATAAAATAGCCACACAATACAGCTGGGAACCTGTCAAAGAAGGGACACTTTTTTAATAATAGTACTGCTAACTTGAGCAGCTGACAAAATAAAAGAATCCACATGCATTTCTGAAATAAAAGTATCTATAACTCTGATTATTACAGTTATTTCTTAATTGTAAACCCTCCATGTTTTCTTCCAAAATTGCTATTTTGCATAGGGATTATTAGGGGAAGAGCAACATTTTGAGCCAAATTCGGGGACAGTTGAGAGGTTTGGCTATGCCTAATTCTATAAAGCAATTTATTTGCATGTACCTCTCAACCTGTTAATGCAATAAATCTGGACAAGGCCAAATATATTTGGGGGAACATATAAACAGTACTAAAAATTGCTCTTGTATAAACTGAGACAGTTGATAGAATAACAGGTCTTACTTTAGCATGCATTTTTCTGAAGGTTATGAAGTCTGAAACTCAGTGTGTCATTATTTAGTGACTTAATTCCTAAATGATTTTCCAGAAAACCACAAATATTATGAGGAACAAACCAAAAATAAGAATCAAAAATCTATTCATTCTGTGAAATTCGGGACAGTTGGGAGGTATACCTCAGCTGGGGCTGTCTGAGTTTGCCGCCCTTCCCCTCTCACAAAATCATGGTCGAATGGAGCCCTCTCCCCTGCAGCCATTCCAATGATCCATTACTTGGCTATTTCACTCCATTTACCAGAAACACTAATGTGCATACTGCTTTACTTCTATGATGATTTGGATTTCATTTGAAAGTTTTATTTTGCATTTTACAGCCCAAACACTAAGACATCTGCTAAACAAAGCAACGCAGTCTCACAATGAAAACAGGCTTAGCATTAAAAACGTCTCTGCCCTTGAAACTCACATTCAATGAAACAGCATTGAAACCCACATTCAAAGAAAATACATTTTGCCAGTGGCAGATAAAGATTAACTTTGGGCTGTTTTCAAATCATAGGCCCCTTGCACATGAATCATACATGTGTTCTTTGATACACCTTCCTGATTCTACTAAATTATATTCCTTGTACAATACAGTTGTTAGACGGCATTTTAAATTTATTGTTTTGAATATTTTTCCAGTAAACAATGAAACAAAATGCATGCACCAATGACAAAACTACCCAATTCAGAACATTTCCATCATAAAAGTCTACATAACCTTCTACATTCCACCAGTATCAGTAAATATGCACAATCTCTGAAGTAGTAAAAGTCATCGAAATAATTTCACATTAAAGAAAGCTGTAACAATGAAGAGGATGCTGCAAGCAAACAACTTTATATGTCACTGTTTATTCATCTACAAATAAAGTGCCTGTTGCCCTTGAGGAATAAATTGCCTATGTTGCATGCATTAAAAAAAAAATAAGCTAGTAATATCGCAATAGGGACTGTATGGCAAACTGATAACAAGTTCAGGTTTATAGTTACTACTCTAGGTATTTTTGCCAAAAAGGACTGCAGCATCCACACACTTTACAACACAGTACAGTATCAGCAATGCATCTATCTACTCTGGGACTAGAACCCACAGCCTTCTGCATCAAAAGCAAGTACATTACCTGTTGTGCTATTAATGCAAGCAGACTCAGAATAAGCAGCACTAAAGTTTTGTTCTCCTGCAGCTCTCAGCTCCTTGTAAAATCTACTCGATACGCAGTTGTATCTCTGAACTTTGCAGCACAAGAAATCTGGAAAAAGCTGAAATTTATTGAGGCGGGGGGGGGACAAAAGCCCAAAAACAGGGACACATTTTAAACATCATCATCATCATCATCATCCCCTTTTTCCCATTTACATGGGGTCGGGGTATCGTATTAACTGTCGCCAACTCTCTCGATTCAGTGCCACTCTCCTGCCTTCTTCAACACTCATGCCTGACTGTCGCAGATCTTCTTTCACACAATCCATCCACCTCTTTGCTGGATGCCCTCGCTTTCTCTTACCTTCTTCCTGTCTGTCCCAAATCTCCCTCACCAGATTGTCTTCTACTTTTCTACACATGTGCCCATACCATCGTAATCTGTTTTCTTTGATCTTTTCTGCAATTGGAGCTACTTTGGCTTCTGCTCTTATGTCCTCATTTCTTCACCTGTCCCACAGTGTGCATCCTACCACCTTTCTCAGGCACTTAATTTCCATCACCTCTAGCTTCTTCAACTGTTCTGCCTTTACTGCCCAGGTTTCTGTACCATACAGTAGTACTGGTCACACCACTGTCTTGTACGCCTTACTTTTCAGCTTCTTTGGCATTCTTCTGTCATATACTACACCTGATACTCTATGCCAGTTGGCTGCAGCCCCTCTGATTCTAGCTTTGACCTCTTCATTCAGTCTACCCTTCTTCTCAACCACCCTTCCCAGATACTTGAAACTGTTTACCTGTTCCACTATCTTCCCATCTATCTCTATTCTGAGCTTCTTCTGATTTCCCCAATCTGCTGCCATTACCACTGTCTTATCTGTGCTTAGTTTCATCCCATGTACCTTCAGATTTGCATTCCATTCTCCTATCTTTTGCTGAAGTTCTAGATCAGAGTCTGCCTGTACTGCCACATTGTCTGCATACAGCAGCTTTGTTGCTCTGACCCCTCCAACCTGTTTGCTGATGTAGTCCATTAGCAGTATGAACAGCAGTGGGCTCAGAGCTGAACCCTGGTGTACACCCACTCCCACTGGGAACCACTCAGTGAGGCCAAACACTGTTCATACTTGAGTCACTGGGTCCTTGTACATAGCCTGTACTAATTGTACCAATGTTTCTGGGACTTCAAACCACCGCATTACTGCCCAGATCTGCTTTCTTGGGACCTTGTCATATGCTTTCTCCAAGTCTAGGAAAGCCCAGTTTGACTCTCTCCTCTTCTCTAGTTTCTTCTCAAGTATCTGTCTCAATGCAAACATCGGGTCAATTGTGCTGCATCCTGATCTGAATCCGAACTGTTCATCTCCCATCTTACATTCTACTATTCTGCGTATCCGTTTATCAATCACCCTCTCCAGAACTTGCATGCAGTGTGGTAGGAGTTTGATGCCTCTCTACTGTCCACAGTTGTGGATGTCCCCTTTGTTCTTGTACACTGGCATGAGTATGCTTATTCTCCAGTCATCTGGAATACGCCTTTCTCTCCACACTGCAATTAGTACCCTCAGGAGCCATTTCTCCCCTAGCTCACCCAGCATCTTTATCATATCTGCTGTGACCTCATCTGAGCCTGCTGCTTTCCCTGACTTCATTTTCCTTAGTGCTGCTCTTACTTCTTCTAAGCTGGGCTCCTCTTCTGCTCTCATTGTAGGCTGTTTCTGGGGCAGTACCACTTCTGTGGGGTTTTCTTCATTCAGAAGCTGCTGGAAATACTTCCATCTGCCTTTGATGTCCTCTGGGCTGGTAAGCAGGTTGTTGCTGGAATCCCTTATGAAGGGTGTCTGACTATCTTCTTTATCTTTCTGTCTTTGCCTTGCAACCTGGTATAGTTTCTTTGTGCCCCTTACTGAGTCACTTTCCAGAAGCTGATAAAATGCCTATGATGCCCTATTCTTTGCTATTGCAACTTCTTTCTTAGTTTCTTTGTTAGCCAACCAGTAGTCCTTTCTAGCTTGGTCAGTCTTTTCAATCTCCCACTTCTTCCTGCACTCCTTTCTTTTGATTACTTCCTGCACTTCTGCATTCCACCACCAGCTTTCCTTATGTACCTTATTTCCATACCTGGCTCGGACACATATCTTTTCTGTAGTCCTAACACATGCTGTTTTTAGGCACTGCCACTCTTCTTCATCTCCACCTATTTCCTCCTCTTCTTGGGGTGCTAGAGCCCTGAGTAATTCCTTGAACTGCTGTACTTTCTCTCCAGTCAACTTCCAGGTCTTCAGCCTGGTCTCTGTTGACCTTAGAGCCTTCTCTGACCACTGCTTTGCAGCTGATTGTGGCAACTACTGGTTTATGCTGTGAACCGACTGTTTCACTGGGGATGACTTTGCAATCATGGATTCTACCCCAGTCCCTTTTCCTTACTAGGAGAAAGTCTAGCTGAGTTGCATGTTGGCTACTCTTGTATGTGATCTTGTGACTGTCTCTCTTTCTGAACCATGTGTTGGCTACTATCAAGCCATTTGCCAGACAGAAGTCTAGAATGGCTTCTCCTTCTTTATTCCTATTGCTCCACCCATGTGGACCCAGGCAGTCCTCATATCCTGTTCTGTCTGTCCCGATATGTGCATTTAAGTCACCCATTATCAACACCAATTCATGTTGTCCTGCTTTATCTAGTAGGTCCTGCAACCACTGTCTGAATGCACTCTTTTCCTCACTATCACAACCCTGCTGTGGGGCATAGGCTGAGATTATGAATACTGTCCTATCATTACACTGGAGTCTGATTGCCATGGGTCTGTCATTAATTCTGATGATATCCCTCACTGACTTCTGAAGCCTCTGTCTCACCACAATTCCTACACCATTTCTAGCCTGTCCACCAACTGAGTAGTAGGGGCTGGATCCCAAGCCAAGTGGCTTTTTTGCACTGCCCTTCCATCTCATCTCTTGGATACATAGGATGTCCAGCCTCCTCCGTATCATCATGTCATCCACTTCTAAGCTGTGTTCTGTCAGTGAACCTACATTAAGCGTAACAATTCTCATTTCATGTTTGGCAGGTTGATTGGTTTTATGTCCAGCTTTCACTCAACAGAGCTATCCCAGGTAACCCAGGCTGGGCAACTAGACACCGGCCAGCCAGTAGCCTATTGACCCAGGGCTGCTGGGATTTTTATGGCGTGCACACACTGGCCAATAGGGGCACATATACCCCTCCCACCATTAGCATGGTTCCCTGGCATGGGTCAGAGAGTAGGCCGGGTCCTCAACCCACTTATCACCGGTAACTACCCATGAGACCAGATGGCTTAGTGGTTAAGGTCTTCGCCTCCAATGCACAAGGTACAAGGTTCGATCCTGACCTCCGACTAATGCCTGTTTGGAGTTTGCATGTTCTCTCTGTGTCTCCGTGGGGTCTCTCCCATGTTTGAAAAACATGCTGAGTGTTTCCATCTCAAACTCACCAATGAATGGAGCTGTGGGCAGCAGCACAGACTCTACATGGTGCCCAATGGGGGGAAAAGTTGTAAAAAGACCAACTGCTTTGGGCATCTATTGTGGTGCGCAGTATCCTCAAGATAGGAGAACACGGATCACAAATTGCGTGTCATGGCAGGGCTAGCCACTCGATGGTGTAAAAAATATGGCTCTAGGTGATTCGGTCATGTTGACTGTCGTCAAAAAATTGACACATTTTAAACATTGCTTGTATAATGTTGGAAAGTTGCTAGAATAAAATGCTGTGTTACCACCATACATTTCACTGCCACGTCTTTAACACAGGGGACCCTGTGCAAAACAGTCAGAGAAACATACCACTATGCCAAATCAGCTGTTTTGTAAAAGAGAGGAAGACAAACTTAATTGGCTACCATTTAGTGAATTCAGTTCTCAGCATAGCTGTCAACCTCTTGGCACAAAACACCTGAACAAAGCCAATAATGGGGGGATACAGCCCCCAAACATATTCAGTGAATTTAGTTCTCACTATAGCTCTCAACCTCTTAGCAAAAAAATATGTGGACAAAGCCAGTAATGGGGGGGATACAGCCCCCAAACATTCAATGAATACTGTTCTCACCACAGATAACTCTCAACCTTAGCACAAAATACCTGGACAAAGCCAATAATGGGTGAAATACAGCCCCAAAACATATGCAGTGAATTCAGGTCTCACTATAGCTCTCAACCTCTTAGCAAAAAACATGTAGACAAAGCCAGTAATGGGGGGGGATACAGCCCCCAAACATTCAATGAATACAGTTCTCACCATAGATAACTCTCAACCTTAGCACAAAATACCTGGACAAAGCCAGTAATGGGGGAATACAGTCCCAAAAATAGGGACAAATTTCAAATATCCATGTTATAAACTTAGACAACTGCTAGAACAATTTTGTGTTACCATGTACTTTCTGAAGAATATGAAGTCTGAAATTCAAATGTCTGTTATTTTTTAAACATTTAACCAGGAAACTAGTCTGACTTGGAACTAAACATTTAACCAGGAAACTAGTCTGACTTGGAACAAAAGACAATGTTCAGCAGAGCACAGAGAAATGCCAATCACATCTTTGCAAGATGGGAGAACATGCAGACACTACACAGAAGGCAACCCAGCCAATAATCAAACCAGAGAACCTGTAGCTGTTAGGCAGCAATGCTACCAGTGCACCACTACACTACAGACTTTGCAAGGAAAAATGTAGATACAGAAACCACAGATTTTATGAGGAACAGAACAAATATGAGGCAAAAATCTGCAATTTTTTTTAGAAATGGTGGTGGATAGGGAATTCATGTCCTTGCCACCTGCATCCAAGATACAGGGTTCAAGCCTGAGTATCTCTATCCACCACCATTTGCTCTCTCTAGCCACCAGTATATAGTAACTGGGGCATTACACACACACACACACTTTGACGGATCCACTCACAAACTTTGACGGATCCACACACACACATACTTTGACGGATCCATACACACAGTTTGACAGATCCACACACACACACACACACACACACACACACACACACACACACACACACACACACACACACACACACACACACACACATACACACACACACACACACACACACACTTTGACAGATCCAGCCAGCACAAACCTGAAGCAGTGACCGAACGAAGCAAGCCTTCACTTACCTGCTGTATGTCCCACTGTTTCATGGATGAAGCATCCAGCCAGCGACCTGAATAAACCAAAACTTCCTGAAGCAGCAATGCAGACCTGAACAAACTAAAACCTCCTGAAGCAGCAATCCAGACTTAGCCCACGATGAATGTCCCGCGAGAGCAGCTCACCTCTCTCAGTCCTCATTGGATGCCAACTCACCTCTCTCAGTCATTGGGTCTGCCTGCAGCCGAAGCGGTCCAGACCTCCTCTTCTGTGTGGTCGTCACTGCACTGATTCCTGGGTGCATTTGCAGCAATGATTGCTGGGTACCTGTCTATGTCTATCCAGACTGCTGAGTCTGAGGTCTCCAAATGTGGCTGCACATGCGCAAAGGAGTTAGGACTCGTGTTTTTTTTTTTTTTTTTTTTTTTTCGTTTTTTAGTTTTAAAGATTTTTCTTTTGTTTTTTCTAGGTGGGAGGGCTGCAGTCCGGCAGTCCGATAGCATGAGCCGCCCCTGTTGGAAGTTCTGAGTATCAGAAGACCACCCCTTAACCAGGTCTTAAGAATCCTTTGATTTCAGTGCCAATTATATATGTGCCATTTGAACATTTTGGCATGGACATTGTTGAGCCTTTGGTAAAATCTAGAAATGAGTTTCAATACATTGCAGTTATTTTGGACCATGAAACCACACACTCTGAGACTATCCATTATGCAAAAATAATGGAAGATCTTTAACCAGGATTCTAGTGTTATTATTAGTGTTATTATTTTCCAGAGTAGGGATGTCTAAGGAAATACTAACTGATTTTCGGTTTTTGTTTTTTGTTATTGTAAGGTTTTGTTAATTTGAAGTTTTGGTAACATTGTCTCAGTTTTATGGGTTTTGTTCAAATGAGCATTTGCTCTCCTGAAGTGGACATGTATGAGATAAGACTGCCTAGGTTTCTGTGCATGAATATGCATGTCTGTCTGTCTGGGTGTGTACTTGCCTATGCATCATCATTTCATGGATTGGTAGGAGGGACATTAGCATGGTACCTTCTAACTACATAATAAATTCAGAAACATGTAAAAGCTGCTAATGATCTTTTACTCAGTGTGGCTCTTGCATATCAATGAATTGCATTTCATAGCAGAAATGCTATTACGGCACTCTGATGAAATCATGCCTGCTATCTGCACCACACACACACACACACACACACACACACACATATATATATATATATATATATATATATATGTATATATATATATATATAAAACTCAGGGTCTGTGTTAAGGACATTCATGAGTCTTTTTGATACTATCATCTTTATCTGGCCTTACATGAGTGCATCATCTTAAACATTATTCTACATTCTGAAGTTAATCCATACAGTCCTGCAACTAGGGCAAAGAAATCATTGTGTATTAGAATCTCATGTTAGCACAGACACATCTATTAAGCAAAGGTACATCAGGCAGTCAGTGAAAATGCTATCATTTGAGGGTACAGTTTCCTTTTGCTGATTATTTAATTTTTTATTTGATTGCTGCAATGATTTTTTTTTTGTTTCCAAACTTTTTGGTCCATAATTTATGGCTGATCACGATTTTTCTGAAGTGGTTAAAGTGATCAGTTCTTTCATTGTGCTTATGTGCTGACATGCCCAGGCTGCACTAATGAATATTTATAAACTATCCTTCTTGCCAACAGATCTTCTTCCATAAAGAGAGTTTGTTGTGACGTTTTTATTGTGAAATAAAAAGCAACTGCTAAAGATGAAGGAAAAAGATCTGTCTCTGCACCCTGCTTTCCCTGCCTGGATAATTGTACACTGAGTGACAATTGCTGAAGGACTAGTAATGCTTCTTTTAATAGATGATGAAGTGCTATTTGCTGTATGCTCTGGCTGCTATTTACAAGAGCATTAGAAGCAGCCTTTTGAACAACCTTTGCACAGACATTAAGTGTCATGCAGTGAGTGAAACTGATTACTATAGCAGTAAGTGCAGTTATGAAGCTCTTTGAATTTTATGAAATTATGCAGAAATACAGATCATCTAATTTCTTGCATGTCTGCCTGTTTTACTGTGAGGGACATGGAAGAGTAACAAAGTTTGGTATTATGGAAACATCTGCAAAATTCCAATGTTTTCCTACAAAGATGTACATACATGCTATATTTAAGTAAAAGAAAAAAATAAATAGAAATCCAGGCTTGTATTAATATCTTAGCTTGGGAGCTGTGGCATGCACTTTAAAACAGCAGAGTTGCATTTTTAATGTTGTAGAACTTAAAACAAGCCTAACTTTAAAACATTTTCTGAACTTGTCCTTTGCTCAAATATTATTCTGAGTTTAAACCACATTTGGTTTAATACACTATTAACTAACAAGAAAGAAACCAAGCAAAAAAGTAAAAAAATTGTCAAACATAGAAAAATAGAGACATAGGAGCATGGAAACAGTCGATGAGGGTGTGCGTGTGTGTGCGTGCCTGTGTGTGTGTGTGTGTGTGTGTGTGTGTGTGTGTGTGTGTGTGTGTGTGTGTGTGTGTGTGTGTGTGTGTGTGTGTGTGTGTGTGTGTGTGTGTGTGTGTGTGTGTGTGTGTGTGTGTGTGTGTGTGTGTGTGCGTGTGCGTGGATGTGCCTGTGTGTGTCCATTGATAGATTGGAGTCCTGTCCTAAAGGCATGAAGGAAGGAAAGAAGGAAGTACGGAAGGACAGACCACTTGCATCTTTCCTAGAGCTGTTTCTTTTCCTTTCATTGCTCCAGCTTTCTCTTGACTTAGTAGTGCTATTCCTGCTTTCCAGTAATTCTTAAGGAACCCAGGGGCTTTGTCACAATTTCTTCCCATTCATTTATATTTTGCTTACCACCTATTGCTTTGCCAACTGCATGCTGCATCACGGTGGCCTCTCTGCTAATTCTCTTAGTACCATAGTGGTTTATGTCTGTCATTACTTGAATTGTCTGTACTTTTGCCTTTTTCATATTTGATTAGCTGGCTGTCCCTTGAATGTGTTATGTTTTTATAGTTCATATCATTACTTAATAATAATGTGAGGGTTACAGAGACATAGTAAAAATGCCCTGGGGGCTTTGTGAGGTTAGATGCCTGTGGGGTTGGGCTTTCCTAACCCTAGATGGTCCATTACTACCCCATAATTCCTATCATGGAGGGCATTATTGTTCTTTGTTTGTTTGTTTGTTCTTATTTATTTTTTAATACAATGTTGTAATCTAAAGGGATACTTTTGTTTGTTTTTGGTGTTTGTGTTGAAAACAAATCCCTTTCCCTGTTATATGCATTATGTATGGTGCAAATCATGTAGGGCTAGTCTTTGATGGGTTTAACTAATGCACATTTGGGAAATCAATAACATACCATGCATACAAATGTGTGTGTGTGTGCGTGTGTGTGTGTGTGTGTGTGTGTGTGTGTGTGTGTGTGTGTGTGTGTGTGTGTGTGTGTGTGTGTGTGTGTGTGTGTGTGTGCGTGTTCGAGCACTTGCATTTATGTGTTTATGTGCATACAGTGTTGCCATACAGGTGGTTCATAGATCCTTCCATCAAGTGCATATTTCTCTGTACATTTTGTCTGTGTTAAAGTATTCAATGAGAGCTACAGTCACTTATTATTTACTTGAGTATAGCACTTATTCCAGAATTGCATGTGGTGCATGCACAAGACTGGACTTACTCCACTTTGCAAGATCCATGTTATCTCCCATAACAGACTTGCAATGATTTGTGATGTTATGATTTAATTTTATTGAGCTATGGTTCAGTGAATCCCTGCTGAGTGAAATGACTGCACTCATCTTTGCATGCATACACACACACACACACACACACACACACACACACACACACACACACACACACACACACACACACACACACATACACGCAGACACACACACACACACACACACACACGCACACACACGCACACACACGCACACACGCACACACACACAGACACACACACACACGCACACACACGCAGACACACACACACACACACACACACACACACACACACACACACACACACACACACTCTCACTGAAACGTGGACTTTAGTAAATAAGTAGTGTATCTTTGAAATTTCCCACTGCAGTTAATCTGTTAGTTAGTGTTAGCCAAGTACTGATTACAATTTATTTTTGGAAAAATGTCTAGCCTGCAAAGCTAGAATTAAGAAGTTTTTTCCTCAATGATAGGTTCAGAATGGGTGAACTGGAGCTTTCCAGGAAGACCCACTGGGGATGGAGTGGGAGACCCATGTCAGAAATCACATGTATGGTATGCTTCTTGTGGATTATACTCAGGAGAATCATCTGAAACACAGACCTGTAACTGAGACCTGGTCAAGGTCTAAAGCATGAAATTTGTAAAAAAATGGCATTTTCTTGTAGTGCTGTGAGAGACTGTACTATGGTTAATGAAAGGAAACCACATGTGCTGTTCTGTTTTACTTAGAGCAAAGTGGAATATGATTTTAATTTTCCTGTGACTCTGTGAGAAAATAAACCTACATGTTATGCAAGTCCTGCCTGCAGTGACTCCCTGGGATTAATAACATACTTTTGAAAATTAATGGAGTTCATAGTTTTGATTACAGAACTAAAATGAAAGGTTGGTTTTGGTAATGTAACAAAAGCAAAGTACAGTTTCATGTAATGAACTCAGGTGTTTAACACAATAAAGCCAGAAACACACACACACAAAGACACACACACACACACACACACACACACACACACACACACACACACACACACACACGCAGACAGACACACACGCACACGTACAGACACACACACGCACACAGACACACACACGCACATAGACACACACAGACACACACACACACACACACACACACACACACACACACACACACACACACACACACACACACACACACACACACACACACACACACACACCATACTTCTTAACTTCTTTGGTCAAGAATTAGGGACAAAGACAAAAAGAATGTGTGGGTCAAAGGCTCACAATCAGGAGAATACTGTACTCTAGTTAAATTAAAAACTTAAAAGTATAAATTATGCATCAACATGCATTTTCTGAACAATAACAGATATGAACCTTTAACATTTGGCATTATTTAAGTGTTTTGTCATGCTTTAATAGAACATTACAGCAACCAGTAAGTTAAGTACGACAATGCATCTTGACCTAGCACAGTCTTTTTATCTGAGTCATGCTTTCAATTAAAAGCTTGGTAAACTTTGTATTAAAACCATGGCCTAAATAAATTGAAAGTTTCCATCTGTGACATCATCTTAGGTATCTCCCATACACTTTAATAAAAACACTTCTGCACACGCACCACATACGTTCATTGGTCTATGGATGCAGCTCCCATTTTCCATGGTTGATGTAATTGAGGTTAAAGATCATCATACCTTTCTGTAGTAGTAATATTCTTTAATACATTCATATAGGTTTTGAGACAAATATGGCTTTTCATCAGAGCTAAGTATTTGCTTTGCAACAAAACAATGTATTTGTGCAGGAGGTGGTCTGCTGCTGTTGAAATACCTGCTACAAAGAGATGGGTCATCTAATTATATCCTCTGCCTGACTGTATTTGCTCTAAGTCCATGGATACAAAGGCAATGATTTCCAGTTTTTATGGTAATCCAGATAGCAATCATTGTGTCATGCATGATGACTGAAAAGACACTTATTGCATAAATATAGATTAGAAAGACCATGCTTTTTTAAAGCATTGCTAGATTTTAACATAGTATAAGTTCTGTTTCTAGGTTATCAACAGAATTATATATAACAAACTGTTAAACATCTTGGTAATAAACATTTGTTTTTCACTCAAACATTTCCATCATTTCACAGAATGTTTCTATACTGCATGTTTATTTTTTATTTAACACACAACAACATCATCGGTTTTGTGCCACAGTGTCACTTCTGAGAGCTAAGTTTCAGCTATAACAGCAGTTTCAGTGCTCTGCACCAACAAACACACACTATCCATATAAAAAATGTACTACATAAAGAGCTTATCTTATTCCTACAACAATAAGTTATAAAACAAGCAAACAGAAGTGTCGCTATCCATATAATTATTGTAACTGGACTTGGCGGTAATGTCAGTGAGTGTTAAATTTAGAAACATACAATTAGTGATGGAGGGGGCTGTACAGACTTTATATACATCTACTTTGTCCCTAATAGCAACCTGATTTTACCTTGGCCATCTTCTTGGCTGCTCTTTATCTTTTGATCAAATACTTTACAATGGACACAGACAGGGAGTTCTGTTGTTCACTTACTCATTCAGTAAAGCAGTCTGTCTTCACTTTAGCCAAGTTCGTACTTTTCAAAGACTAGTAGTCATGCAGCAGTTATCACAGAATTTTAAGGTTCCAAAGTGTTAATAAATAAGTTTTTTCAGGTAACCAAAGTTACAAGGTTTGATGCCTTCAACCTGAATCTGCATGCTGTGAATACCTCACAACTTTTTTGCTCAGGAATTCTGGTCAAAAAGCTAACACTTTTTCTAGATAACTTGATGGGCAGCCACAAACTCTGCCCGGGTCTATTTTATATTGTCCTCCTTGACACTGGAAGGAACTTTTGAATATTTTTTTTGGCTAAGCTTATAATGGTCTGCAGGCTGATTGCATAGTACTTACCTATGAACTGCCTTCCTTCATCACTCCCTGTGTCACCTCATCTTGGGTTCTTCTCTCCCTATTGTAAGAATTCTGTGGGTTTTATCTTTTTGCAGATTCCTTCCAGACTTTAATTATTAAGGGTCAAATCCCCTGTGTCACTGATATAAATAAATATATATATATATATATATATATATATATATATATATATATGTATGTGTGTGTGTGTGTGTGTGTGTGTGTGTGTGTGTGTGTGTGTGTGTGTGCGTGTGTGTGTGTGTGTGTGTGGATCTATGTCACATAATCGAATGCTCACTTATGCGAAACTCTCTTCATTAAGATGAAAACAGAAAACGTTCAGTTAAAGGAACATTCACATCAGCAGATTTTTATACAAGGAGTAGAAGTGGTTGGCCAGCATTCAACCTTTACACACGCCACAGTATTTCAAACCCACCCACACCCCCTAACTATATATACCAACTCCAAGATCACACTACAGTGGAGAAAAGTGCACATTTCCTGATGTTGGCCAACTGCCTCCATTCCCTGTGTAAAGCATTGCTGATTTCTGGCTGCTTAACTGAAAATTTGCTCTTTTCATCCCAGTGAACCATGGTTCATGAAAGTGAACGTTCGATTATCTTGAGTAGACCCATACATATATAGATAGATATATATATATATATATATATATATATATATGGGTCTACTAATTTTAATCGAATACCACTTATTCGAAAAAGAACAGTAGACCGCTCAGTTACGCAAAAGTGCACTTATTCAAAAGTGCACTTTTGCGAAACTCAGTTCAATGAACCGATAAAAAGATAAAAAAAAAAAACACTTACTAACATTACACTGAGTGGGGGTTTCTCCAGCCACATCCCCCGAGCTCCCCACTTAAATATACCAACTCCGAGATCGCACTACAGTGGGGAACAGATAAATTCCATATTCCCCACTGTAGCATGCCTCAGCGCTTCAGTTTCCCTGAACGGTTCATTGAACCATGCTTCGGGGAAGTGCACTTTTGCTTAAGTGCACTTTTGTGTAACCGAGGATCCACTGTTTGTTTCGAACAAGTGGATTTTCGATCTTTTACTGTAGACCCATATATATATATATATATATATATATATATATATATATATATATATATATATATGGGAACACTACTAAATCTTGAACTTTTGAAATCTCAAATTTCAAAAGCTCGAGACCATGTAGCCGAAACCGCACATTACCGAAAGACCAGAAGCGCAAAATTCAAAATCCCGATGGTAAGGGATTTTGAGTTAGCGCTTCTGGTGTTGCGGTTCAGGTAAGTATGTGTGTGTAAGTGTGTTTGTGAGGGGCTTTAGTGTGTGTGTGTGTGTGTGTGTGTGTGTGTGTGTGTGTGTGTGTGTGTGTGTGTGTGTGTGTGTGTGAGGGGCTATAATGTGTGGGTGTGAGTTTGCCTTGTGTGTATGTCTGTGCAATCTCGGAGTTGGAATATTAAAGTCGGGGGGTGTGGGGGGCACAGCCCCCCCACATGGGGGGGTGCAGGGGTGCGAAGACCCCCTGCTTATCTTTAGTGTAGGGTGGTTTGTTTGGTTATGGGGGGAGGCTGTGTATATGTTTGTGTGTGTGCTGTATGTATGTAGTACTTTCACGATTTTGAATTTCGCGCTTTTAACATGTCGGTGATGTGGGGTTTAGGGATTATAGTCTCGGTATTGTGGGCTTCGGGATTGTGTACTTTCGGTATTAAGTAGTGATTCCATATATATATATATATATGTATATATATATATATATATATATATATATATATATATATATATAGATATATAGATATATATATATATATATATAGATATATATATATATATATATATATATATATATATATATATATATATATATATATATATATGTGTACACATATAGTCAGTCATCTCTTTATTCCACATCTTCTTATGTTAAGTATTTATTTGCTTCTGTTGCCAAGTAAGACTAACTAGACTTATGGCCTATTTTCATGGCAAACTAATATAATACTTGTAAAAAATTATTGAAATTTGGCCAGGACACCAGGGAGATTCATTCATTTTACCAGTTTTGCCATCCTGTTCTGGACCTTCTCAGCTAGTTAGATGTTAGATGTAGTAAGGTCTCTTGTCATTGTATGCAGTATTCTAAGGGAGTCTTTCCATCAAGATTGTGCATTGTGTTTTTATGGGCCGTGAATCTGTCTGAGTTCCAAACTATCTGAACCTTAATGTTGCAAGTAATATTAGGTCATTTTTGTTCCTCTTTTTTATTTGGGATTTCTTTTTTGCATTGATTGGCATTTAAATTTTCTGGCATGGATCTCTAGACCCAGCTTCTGCTATTTTCACAGTCAAACCCCTTCTGAGCTCATTTTCACTATTTTATGTCGTACAATCAAATTACACTGCATGATATATTTCTTACGTAGAGGGTCCAAGTCTGTCATGTCTGTTGCATTACTTCACTAGATGTTTTTTTTTGGAACATGGCTAGTGAATGTCATTTTCATGGCTATGTAGTCCCTATTTTCATTAAGTTAATCAACCTCTGCATTAGCTGTAGCTGTGTCAGTGATGCAACAGTTAGCACACTCACCTTTGGTGCAGACGTCTGTTGTTTCGATTCCCACATTAGGTAACTCAATTACTAACACTGCAGAGCAACATAAGAGGGGTGCTGAACTCCTGTGTTTGCCATTCTTCTGATGAGATGTTAAACTGACACCCCATCTGCTTGAGTGGGTAGTAGCTCAGGTGGATATTGAAGATCCCATGGCATCTATTAAAAAGAGTAGGGGTCCTTTATTAAACAATCATACTTATTTACATTTTATATACATATTTTTACACTATATATATATATATATATATATATATATATATATATATATATACTATAAACAATATTTACAATAAACGATATGCACAGAAAATTTTTATTTTACATTTTCTTCACCATACATGCAGTAATCATTTTTGCTTTCTGACCCCCCACTCTAACTTCCACAACCAAAATATCATGGCTAAAATCTCATTTTTCATTGAACATAATTTCCTTTACTCTCAGGTTCCAGATTAACCATAAAATGTAGAACATTCTTTTATCAATTTTTTTCAACATAACTTCTATTTTTGTTCCTGTAATAGAAGAAAAAAACAGCCACAGTTCTTTGGAATCATCCAGCAATTTAATGCATAGAACACCCAAAAAACTTTCAGTTAGTGCTTCCTTCTCTCCATTGCTGAATAGACACTTCTTCAGACTGAAATTCAGAAAACATCCTACCCATTTTAAAGCAAAACATTTAAAATCACATGTCAATCACACGACTTACATTTAAAAACACATCACTATTTCTAAAAATTATTTTCTTTTTTGGAAATTTTAGTGTTTCAAATCCTTTCTCTTTAAATACATTACAAACTCATACCTATAATTAAGCCCTGTTGGAAAACAATCATTTAGTCTTACTTGCCAGCAGTAGTCTAACCAACCTAATTCTTCTTGTATATTTATTATATTAGTCCCTTCCATTAAACTATCTGCTACTAAAGACTTAAAATCTATCTTACATCTACCATTTTATAGTGTTTGCTTAACGCATTTCTATCATCTCACATTTGTACTGCATATTTATGCTCATAAATTCTCTTGTTTAATTCTAGAGTAGTTCTCCCTACACAGAATGCTTTACAATCACAACAAAAGATCAAATATACTACATGTAATACCCAAATTTAATCATGTCTCTATTTAAGTTACTTACTTCTATGAATTCCTCCTCTTAATTCATATCTAAGATCTTTTTGCATGACATTATTCTGCATCCTAGAAAAACATGCTCACTGGTTCTATCTTTTTTACTTTTATAAGGCATATTCACCTTCATTGACAATTTTTGTAATATCAGCCTTCATAAAAAAATCTTGGCACTCTATCATGCCCTCACATCTTTTTATTCTTGCATTTATAGTACTCTTTTTTCTTTATTTAACCCCTTTCATGGATATATCTAGAAATAGTTTTCCATAATATCAGTATACCAATCTTCCCTCACATTTTCAAACTCTTCTACATTCATCTTCCAAAGAATAATCTTATCTTGATAATTCAACATTTCTTTATTGCAACAAGCATTCCTTTTTAATGAAAAAAATATTTAATTCTATTTTATACTTCATACTTAATATCTCTGTCAAGAGAGAAGCCTTGTTGTCCTTTAAACATTTCATGACTCTATATAAATTTAATGATGCCGTATAAACTATATGATTTATTAACCCCAGTCTCATTTTTTTTATTCACACATAAAATCCAAATTTTACTGGATCTAACCTAGAACACCAAATAAAATAAAACATATATTATACACTTCTTTTTCTAGATTCAAAGGAATACTGAAAACACCTGCTAAATAAGCAATTCTGGATAAGAAAATAGAATTAATTAAATATACTTTTTTTCTTAAATGAAAGTCTAAAATACTTCTTGAAACACACATGTATTTGATTTCCTCCACTTTCTTTCCATATTGTTTCTTTAATCTCGTTTTCCAAAGCTAATTCCAAGAATTTTGAGTTTTGTCCTATTCAATTTAATTCCTCTTATCATCCCCTCAAACCCTAATCCTTGACTTTTTTCTTTGTTTATTGAAAATCCTATTACTTGAATAATCTTCTGCAAATCCATTAACACTACACTCATACCTAACCTCTCTTTTGCAACAATAATATCATCTTCATATCTCAAAAAGATAAGCATTTTTATCCCTTCATTGGAAATATAACTCATGGATTCCAGTTCTCTATTATTGTGAGTAGATATCACAGTCATTACTAATACAAAGAATGCACCACTCACTGGACAACCCTGTGTAGCACCCTTCTCAAGCTATATATCTTCACTTAACCCATTTACCAATGCCTTAATGTTATTATATCTACAGTATACGCTGTAATGCAAACTTTTTTTTTTATCTTTTTTACTTATAAGCCTCAAATATATCCCATAGTACAGAAGGGTGAAATGAATCAAAAGCTTTACTTGAATTCTCTACCATTAATTTTGTCTGGACTTTCTATACACTATATCTTCTACTAATTCCTAAATGATCAAAAACAAATCTTGAATCCTTTTTCCTTTTATACTATATACATATTCATTTACAGCTTTACCCACTTTTGCTTCCATCTCTCATTTATCATCTTTTTCATATAAATCTAACAACACCCCTACATAATTCTTTATACACAAAACTTTTGTCCAGCCATACATTTAATACCCTTACAAACCACTTTTTTATAAGTCATATTTTTATACATCTTGTATTCTATTCCATCTGGTGTCACTGCCAAATCTAGATTCACTACACCTTTTTTTGCTATAAATAAACTTACTGATAATAAAAGATAATCTACTTCTGTTCTCTTTTCTAATCTCTTTGATTCTAAGTTCTTATTTTATAATATCCCATAATAATTTAACATCATATGCTTACTTTTTCTGTTGTCTTAAATTATAATTTAAATCTCCTGCTACAGTAATCACATATTAACTGTTAAATATTGAATAATATTTCTAAACATCTCTTCTCTTTCCTTTTTTGTTGCATAAGCATAAATTGGAATAATTCTGATAATATGATCCATCAAACGTATATCTGTAATTGTTATTCTACCTGTTATAACAAATGTAACATCTAACACTTTTATTGTATCTTTATTTAAGATAAGTATCCCTGAACAGGTCTCTCTCCCAAAATTCCAAAATGACATTTTCCCCACTACACGTCTGTTTGACACCTTTCTTCTTGGGATAGAAATCCAATATCTTCCAGAATAATGATATCACTATCTTGCTTTTAACACTACTCCAAAATCCATTGTCTTCTCCTCTCTAATTTCTTTAATGTATTACCATTAAGCACTAAGACTTTACAAGCAATTCTGCCTTTAAGTACTATATTCACCCTTTCACTTTCTTTTCTTTTAAATCTTGCTGTAATTTTTTCTTTTCCTTTCCAGCACTCTTTTACCAATAAAATTTCTTTTTGTTTAACTATATCCCATTTAACATCATCACTATCACTCAGTGCTGACTCTTCTTCTTCACTGTTTTCTGTATTGAGTTCTTCCTGAATACTACCTTTTTGTACAACTTGTTCTATATCCATTGTTTCTATTGCTGTTTCCACTGGTTCTAACTCTTTTTTGCAGAACTTTGCACTTGTGACCTTGATCTATTGATATTTCTATAATTCTAACTCTGTCTCCTTTCCTTTCTCTTCACATCCCCAAATGTCCATTTTATTATATTTATAACACCTCAGTTCACAAATCTTTGCATCATGTCCTACTTTCCCACATGCAAGACATCTTCTTTTAACACAGTTGCTAATTAAATGATCAGATTTACCACATAAAAATGCTTTAGGCTTTCCCCAATATTTTACCATGCCTTTGTCACCTTGAACGTTTATAATACTTGATATATGCATAATACTCTAATTTTCAATTTTCCAAATCACATTGCAATCCCATGTCCCAGTCCACAAACTTATCATGCATTTTTGAGATATGTAATACATTTTTACCTAACCTTAATAAATGTAATTTCAAAGTATCTTTCTACATCAGTCCTAAACTGTATATTGTTTTCTTTGTCTCTCTATAAAAAGTTTTAAATACATATGCATTCCACCATATACTGTTTTTCTTCTTCTCGTGTTCTTGTAGAGACAATTTCCAATATCTGTCCAGTCTCAAAAATAATATCACAAAAATATCTATTTTTTCATATGTACAAAAACTCTTACTTCACTTGCTTTGATTCCTACCGGTGTAATTATCTCGTCCCATACCTTATATCTGTTCAGCTCAATGCCTTCCTTCTTCTCAATACACTTCTTTTTCTTTAAACCTGAAACAACTTCTTGCTTTCCCGCTCTCTACATATGATTTTGCCTTCATGACTATTTCTTCATCTTGTTGAATTTTTTCATTAACCGCCCCCCCCAGGACACATCTTTACCATTCTCCAGCTCACTTATGTTGACCAAGTCCAAAAGTAGGTCATCCTGCAGCCCTCCCAACTGGAGGGTTGTAAACACACTCCTGTGTTGAAACTTGATCTCTAAAGAGGTTTTCTTGAAAAATCTCTTCTGAATCCATCACCGACTCCTCTGCTTTATTGCCTCCATCAGTATGGGTCTTTTAAAAAAGTTCAACCACTCATCTTCCTTAGCGCTTTCACTTCTTTTTCTGCCTGCAACTTCTCAAGCCTCACTTCTGACACACAAACTACAATTTCATCCTTATTCTTTTGAGGAATCACCTCTTTTTTCATTACTGTCTTCTCCAAATGCCGAACACTCCATTTCTACTCCCTCCTTCTTTGAGCTGCCTTCTCGCTTGGACCAGAAGCAGGAAATGTACCTACATATAGTATCCTAATATGCAAAAAAAAGTAGTTTTTTTATTTGTATACATATATACAAATTCATATTTTTATATATTTACATATTTACATTATTAAATATATTGATATTTCCTTTTAAGTATTCCCCCCACTATATTACCCACAACTACCTAAACCACATTTTTCCAGTGTTTTTGTTAATGTCCATTTTCCACTGTATCTGATTTCATTAAGTCTTTCATTCCATATAGTCCATAGAATGTGATTCTGTCTATTTTCTTAGCTTCATTCTGGGATCTCGTCCCATAAAACCCATACTCTATCATGTTCATGTTTAACGTTTCAAAATTTAAATAACTTTTAATCAAATCATGTTTACATACTTCTTTCTACAGTTTTTGAATTTTCTCACATTAAAAAATGTTCTGTAGTTTCCAATTCTTTATATTTATTATATATTCTATCCTGTTTTCTCTTTTATGACATATGTGCCCCCACTTGTAATTTTCCTATGGACAACCTTCACAAAAAAAATCATTGAATTCATTAATTCTTTTATAATTTCGGTATCTCATCATCATTGCTTTTTTCTTGTCTATTTTTACCTCTTTACATGGATCCACCAAAAAATGGATATCATAATGTTAACATACCATTATTTTCTGTTCTTTTCTATCACATTCTTTTTTAATTTCCATAATACAGTTTTAATGTAAAATTCTTTTATTTCTTCATTAATGATACTTTTACTTATTTTTTCTTTTTCCATTTATTACCAAATTTCTCTATATTTATAATACATTATTGTATCTCTCGAGTCTTTATTATTTTTTCATTATTCCTTTTAGTACTGTATACATACTTAAAGAAGCTGCATGCACAATCTGATTTATCAGCCCCAATCTCCCTTGTTCATCTTTCATTTACAAAATTCCCCTCTTAACCAGGTTCAATCTTGATCCCCAAATAAATGAAAAAAATGTATGCATAATTTCTTTTTCATATTTCATTGGCATCATATAAACATTTGCAATATAAGCTATTTTACCTATTATTATAGTGTTTATTAAATGTGCTTTCTTTTTGTATGAAAACCTATATGTCTTCCAGAATGCAATCATGTCTTTGATTCCTTTAATAACTTTATCCCATTGTTCATGTCTGTATTCTGTCCTTCTAAATACTATTCCTAAAGATCTAGAAGATCCATGCTCTTTTCATTATATTCCACACATCCTAAAATACCTTCATACCCAAATCCTTTGCTTTTCTTTATTTATGCTTAAACCAATTTTCTTCAACCATCTATTCCATTCTTTATTATTTTTTCCATCGAAACTTTATTTTTTGCTATTATTACAATATCATCAGTGTAAGTATGCATTATTGGTAACTGTATCTCCTCCATCATTTTACATCCTCCCTTACTTGACATTTTATTAATTTCTATTACTACTGTGGTCATGATTATAGCAAAGATCATACTGCTTGCAGGACATCCTTGTTTTATACCACACTTCATTTTCAAGTTTTCCCGAATCCAACCATTTACATTCAATTTTACACAATTCTTTTCATATATTGATTTAATTATTTGTAATATTTTTTCACTTATGTTATATGCTCATAAAATTCCACATAATGCTTTATACTGAATATTAGCATATGCCTTACCATCATCTATCAATATTTTTGTTTTCACATTTTTATTAATAATATCTTCAGTTTCTTCCCTTATTATCCAGAATAGGTCTTGACACCCCTTTCCTTTTCTCCCGAACAAATTCTGTTCATACAATCTTTTTATTTTACATTGTAGTCTTTTAGTTAGTCTGTGTTATTCAGCATAATTCATCTCCAATTTGTTTTAATTTCATCTTTGTCTCCTTTCTTTAATATAAATTGTATCACACCTCTACAAATTTCTTTATACTAAATTCCTCTTTCTAGCCACTCATTTATTACTTCTATAAACACCATTTTTGCCAGTCACACATTTCTTTATGCATACTATATTCAATTCCATCCACACTTGTAGCTGAATTGATGTTCATATCTTTCATCATCTTATTCAACTCATTTATATTTATTTTTCTCTCTAAATATTCATAATCATCCTTATTTAAATTTTCACCATTATAAATTTGCTCTATGTTAACTTCTTTTTTACTAAATAAATCTAATACATGCTCTTTAATTATTTTTGATATATTTCTCCTTGTTTTTAACTTGTTTCCCTTCTTTATTTTTTAATTCTTATTTTTCTTTTTTTACTATCTTACATAAGTACTGTAATACTTCTTTTTCCTTGTAAGAAATATGTTGTGCTTATATAACAATTTATCAACCTTATCCTGATTTCTTCTATATAATTATTTTTCTTTTTCATAAAACATTTTTTCTTTCAAGTCTTTAAATATTTTTGACTTAATATTTTGCATTCCATTTTTTTCTTTTTTCCTTTTCTTTTCTATACATTCTAAAAACACTTTTTTGTATTTTTAATTTACTCCACCATATTGCCCAATTTTCATAAAAATGTCTCATGCTGATCTGTAATTGCCATAATTTTGTAATTACTTTCTCCTCAATCTAACTCTTTTTCATTTACTCTTTTATTCCTTTTCCTATTTTAATATATTCCTCATTTTCATGAATTATTATCCAAATCAATACATGATCAGAAAATCTATTATATTTAATTCCTTTTTGTGTAATTTTTAGGCCTTCTGATATAAAAAATAGTCAATTTCTGTCTTAATTTCATTTTTTTTAAGTCCAGTGTCTATTTTCCATATTTTTAATTTTTCACTTTTCATAATTTCAGTAACCATTTTAACATCACAACTATTCTTTTATTTCTCAAATTACAATTAAAGTCACCTATCATTATTATATCCATGTTAACACAAACATAATTAGGTATACTTTTAAACATTATTTCTGTTTCTTTTTATGTCATTTATGCATATAAAGCCTCTATATACTTATTTTTTCTATCTTATATCCACTACTGTTATTGGCACAGTTCTACTATTGTAATATCTAATATTTGTTATATTTTCTTGACATAGTATACATATACCTGAACATATTTATTTGCCTATATTCCAAATAATAGTACCATTCCAAAGTTTTCTGTTTGCACCTTTTCTTCTTCTGTTAGCATTCTAATGTCTTCTAACACTATTACTTGAGCATCTACTGCAGCACACCATTGTCAAATACTGAGTCTCCTCTTAATATTCTTCATACTGTTCATGTTCAAAGCTAATATTTTTAGCTTTATAGAACAGTTATTAGAATAATCTTCTTATCCATTTTCCTTTCTTATTCTCTCTTACCATTATATTTTTAAATTGTCTTTTTCTTTCCCTAACTCTCTTTTCCTATTGATTTTTTCTTGCTTTTTACTGTATGCCACTCTGTCTCTTCTTCACTTGTTTCATCCATCTCTCTTTTTCTTTTTCTTTCTGTTTGTCTTTCCCTTTAAATTTAAATACCATTTCTGCATTTTCTTCTTGTTGCATTGTGTGTTTGTATTTAGCATTCTTTTCTAACTCTTTCGTTTATAAATTTTTCATTTTCTTGTATTTCTACCTCACATTCTAGCCATGAATGTCCTGTATTACCACATTTCTTACATTTCACTTCATATTTCTTTGCATTATGACCTGTCTGAAGGCATAAATAACCCCCAGGATTTAAGAAACTGTGAGTAGGCACCGGTGTAGAGCCTACACAGAATGTACCTGTGTACACAGCAACAGTTCCCCCTTGACAGTGTGCCATGCATATTAATGATGGTGCGCTGCCGAGGGAGAGCATAGAAACAGGATTATTGTATCCATGCAGGGAAAAGTGTAGAGGCTACCCATGGTTGTGAATGGTCTGTACTGCTCTCCACTACTGCTAACATGCTGTGAATTTGGTCAAATGTGTAATATTTATTTAAATTTTTTTTTCAATTTTTTTTGTATGTTTGTTTGGTGTGACATGGAGAGCAGCAGTGTCAAGCTGTGCTCACATATAGACATTTGATACCAGCCAGACATCTAAAAATAGAAACCAGATGTCATTATTTATCATAATGACATATTTTGCTTATTTTAAATATTTTTGTTTTTTTTCTGTTTTTTTTTTAATTGCTGTTTGCATGGAGCAGTGCTTTGTGCTGCAGAGGTGGGAGGTGCTCATACATACATAGCCAACAGTTGCTAGACATCTAAAAATAGAAACTGGATGTAATTAATTATTTATGTCTGGGTTTATTTAAGTGCGCCCTGGTGCTTAACAGTGCTAAGAGGTAGCCCAGTAGTATATGTGAAGGTATACTAGTTTTCATAATATCCAAGTAGCTGGGTAGAGATGCAGCCAAATGTTTAGTAGGTCTTGAGTTCGAGTCTGTAACAGTGATAAGATGTCTATAATTTAATGTACAATATACATTTAATTTTAAAAACAAATTTGTGAAATGTGTCACTGCTGTGCACTGTTGAACACTGCTTAAACATGGTAATGGCTATTTTTGTTTGCACAGTGCTATGCTGAGCTAAAACCTTGGTTGTGAAAGTTTTCATAGTGCTCACTTGCACTTGGCTGGTTTGCACAATGCTAAAGCACTGCTGCACTTTTTGAATGTTGCTCAGTGAAATGTAAGAGTGGGAAAACAGCCTATATTAGGGGCAATAGGCAAGAATTCTGCAACAGTATTTGGAGTCTGATCAACTGGTGATATAGCAAGTGGTGCTGGTGAAGATGCATGCTTTTCAGTGCAGAGATGGGGTGTTCAGGAGTCCAGGGACTTTGTTGGGCTCCAGGTAAAAAATCATAAACCCAGGCTGCTGCAGGGTGATTTCCAGGGCTTGGAGTGAAAGGCAAAGGCCTGGGACTGGAACACTGATATCCCCAACACAGGTGAACAGTGTTGTCACCATGATGACTTGGAATGAGAAAGAGAGGAACCTTGCACACCTGGGTCCAAGAAATCAGAGCTGGGAATGCCCAACAAATATGTAAGTATGTTTTCCTCTGTTTTACCAATATGCAAGCTGAATGTCTGCAAAACTGGTATGCGTAATGGTTTCCTTCTCTCCCAACAGCTGCAGCCGAGAAGGCTCATAATGTCAAGTCCCATGCTGGGCACCTGGCCAGGTTACACAATGAGTATGGTATGTATGGATTTATTATGCTAACTGTAGTGCAATAAGCAAGAAAGAGTAAAGCATTTACTGTAATAAATTATACACCATAAAATCTCTAGTGCAGTAAATGGCAAGTAGAACTGTAGTGCAATAAATGGGCAAGTAGAGCTATAGTACTTGAGCAATAAAATCTGTATTGCAATAAACAATACCAATAACAGTAAGAAAATGGTGTGCAGGAGGATTGTCTTGTCATAACCATTACAATAGAGCTGTATGCATTACTTGTCTATGGTAAGGTTGCTGCAGTCAAGTGTAACACTGTAATAACTGTAAAATGCAAAACTAATGGCCTGCAAGCTTTATTGTTTAACTCATAGTACAGTCCAAGTCTGTCTCCAGGCCAATATCAGTCACATAATGCTCTCTGTTCCTCCTACTCCAGGTAATAAAAGGTATATGGGCAGATATTGTGAGGACTTCACAGACAGTTATTAGAAATAACAATAAAGTGTTAAGCAGCATTGTTGATTCTTACAGAAACCTATTTTAATAAATGCAGTATGGATGTATTCCATGCATGTGTGCTCTACTATCACTGCAGTCAAGTATAGCACTGTAATAACTCTGGAATGTAAAACTAATTCAGTCACATAATGCTGTCTTTTTCTCCCACTGCAGGATCAAAAGGTATATGGGTGAGGTAGCCCATGTTATGAACATATACGATTGTGGTTACATTTCACAGACATTTATTAGCAATACCAATAAAGTGTTAAGCAGCATAATTAATTCCTAAACAAATTTGTTTCAATAATTGCAGTACAGCTGTATGCCGTGCATGTGTGCTTTACTATCGCGGCAGTCAAATATAGCACTGTAATACTTGTAGAATGCAAAATGAATTCAGTCACATAATGCTCTCTTTTTTTCTCACTCCAAGAACAAATGGTACTTGGTATATGGTTGAGGTAGCCCATTTCATGAGCAGATATGATTGCGCTAAGATTTCACAGACAGTTAAAGCAATACCAATAAAGTTTGATTTTTTGCAGATATCCCCTGCAGTCACAGCTATTGGGTTATATTCCCATGCCTGCCAGCTAAGGCATGATGGATGTCTACTTTATATACTGTTAACAAACATGCCTATCAAGTGTCACAATTTCATGTAATGTAATTAAAACTGCCCAATCTCTCTGTCACAGGATTACCAGAAAAAGAATTACTTCGAATGCAATGTATTACCAAATCTGCTTACAGAACACCTTGGTAGTTATAGAAGTCCACATTATGTGAAAGTGGTCTGGGAAGTTGTGTACTTGCATTTGTTATTGCTTGGCCCATACTGACCCATGCTAACAGCTTGAGAAGTATGTATGTGCTACATCACCTATAGGAGAATTGTAGTCACTGTACTCAGAACTGAAACTACACACCTGTAGAACATTTATTATCAATGTTTCCAGGCATATAGTATGCATTTTCAGTATTAGATCATCATCTCTCTCTCTCTCTCTCTCTCTCTCTCTCTCTCTCCCCACCCTTTATCTTCATTTATTTATTTTTGTTATTTATTATTATAATTTAATATTAACATATGTTGTTAAACTAACTTTATTTTTGCAAAATGTGATATAATATTATGTGTTATTATGATTCACTATTAACATACTTTGTTAAACTATTTTGCTCCTCTTATGGTTTACTTCTTATTGGCATGCTGTTACCATACTGACTGTTATGTTATTTACTGTTGTGTTACACATACTATACATTAATATGTATTTGGATTAATTAAAATGATGTTCCATTCTGTTAATTCTAACAATATTCTGGTTATTACTAAATTTAACTTATTGTTATAACTCATTCACCACAGCACATCAAGGTAGGCTGGTTCTGGCTGATTTGCCTACCTTGCATCAAGTGGCCGAGGAACTGGGTCCCAGCATGTCTGGGACCCAGACCGGTGGTGAACCCTCTGCTGCCTCTGCACTACCTGTGGCATTGGTGCCCCCACTGCTGCCTCTGCACTACTTGCAGTGTCGGGTAGTACTGCCCCATGGGAAGGAGCCCGGGCTCCCTCTGGGAGTGGTGGTGGAGGGGATGTTGTCACCTGGGATGAGCTGCTGGTTTTGGTGCGCAGGATAGTCTATTGTGGGTTTGACCACTGCCTGCACCAGATTGAGAGCATGCTGGGCAATCTGGTGGGGCAGCCTCACCCCAGTGCCAGCCTGCAGCACTGCCACCCTCAGGACAGTGAAGAAGCAATGCCTACAACCCCATGGGTGGGGATGTGAGTCACGCTGCTGCCACTTGGAGGCACATACGACTTGGATTCCACAGCACCCTCCCTATCCAAGGTGTTCAACCCCCTCATGTGTCACACACCACCCCTGTCTGCTGTCTTGTCTGTCTTGCCTATCTGCAAAAGCATCTTCACCTACCCATCTTACCTCCCCCAAATGTACCTATCTCCCTTCCCCAACAAAAAATATTGTCCCATTCATAGCTCTCCATTTCCCACGTGTCCACTGGAAACATGTAGGTTGGTCCAATTGGCTTGACAATGCAGTTATGTTGTCCTCACCTATCTCACTAGGGTTGGGAGTTCAAAATCATGTACAAATTCTGTTAAAGTGCGCAGTTGTTGCTGTACAAGATGGTTCTTTCATACACCCTTCCTGCACATCCCTACCTACCTTTCACTATGTTTTCCCACTGCTTGCACCCCATTTCACCACTTTCCTATCTCCCCATTTTTCTTTTCATTATATTTTTTAGCATGTTGCTGCGTGTCGTGAAACTTTGCTAATCTCAGCTAAATAGAGCTATATTGATGATATGTGTTTTTAAACTTATAATACACTTTTACAAAATAAACATCTGTCCCATATTTCAGACCCAAGACCATCACATCTGCAGAAAACTGCATTAACCTGCCATGCCACACAACTCTTGCTTAAAACACGTGATTTAAAGAAAACATAGTAATTGCCAGTTATAGTCATTAAGCATGTGTCAGTGGAGTTGTGCACCATGCCACATTGTGCAAACTTGATTAAAAAGTAATTAAATTAAAAAGAGTTTAAATGGGAGAGTGCCTTGGACCCTGGTGCAATAGTACACCACTAGAAAGCCAAATACATAATAATGGATGTAAGTGAGGCCTGTAATAGCAGGTAAATGTGCTCTTCAGCAGCAACATGTAGAAAGATACCCACTAAGGCATTAATGGAAAAATACATGCTCAGTTGGGACTCTGGTGCACACATACATCCATATAATGCCATGCACATACTGATGGATGTAGTAAATGTATGTTATAGCCTGTATGTGTCCAAATATATCTTGCAAATACACCTGCTGCAGCAGTGATTCAGTAGCTCAGTCTGTTAATCGCCTTGCGAACAGTACATTTTGCCGCACACAGTCCTGGGTTTAAATCCAGTGGTTTGCAGAAGTGAATTTACAGTATTGTAAAGGCAACAATTAATGACTGAATCACGCACTGTTTATCCACATAATTCATTTCAAATGACGTCTGCTTTTCACTGATGGAAGTCACAAGCTTGCAGGTAGGAACACACTTCACATATTCCTATAGCAAAACTGTATGTGCAATTGTGCATAATGTGTCATGTCATGCATTAATATGCATTCACACAGAATGTCAATGCAGATACTGCAAATGAGGGCAACTAATATCAGAGTGCACCACACAATCCTTCCAAAGTCACTGTGCAGATTATCACAGCTGCATAGCTAACATACACATTGGAAGTCCTTGCTTGTAACAAGGCCTGCCCTCATACACAATGCAAGTTACTACCAGACTGTAACACATAGCCTGGCAGTTGTCCAAATGGTGGACATGTTCTTATATTTATACCCCATCTTACCCAAGGACACACCAAACATGTTGCCTAGTACTATGTCTTAGTGATACCGTTGCCTAACATACTTACCTTAAACACATGCCTTATTTGGAGTGGAAAGGGTAGTCTCACGCTGGATCTGCCTCTACAACATGGCTGACACAGCTCCCACAGTTACTCCTACAGGCTGTTGTCCTCCCAAGTGTTCACACTCTCTGCCTATGTCTATTACCTGTAACAGCAGCTGCAACCTATAGCACACACATCTCTATGGTAAGGTTTCTGCTACAGACTTACCCTCTGTGATGATGTAGTCTCCTCAACCCAGTAATGTCCAGCACAGCATATCAGAAAGGGTCCCTAATCTACATGAAGGCCTTTGTACAGTGGTTGCATGTCATTGGCTAATGACAGTGCAAATCAGCTGTGTTAGCTGCAGTTAGCATTTCAGATCCACAGATTGGTTTGAAGGCAATCACCTGCTGATGAGAAGCATGTTTAATAGGCAAGCAGCTGGCTATGGGGAACCAGTCTGTTTGAGACTTTCTTCACACAGAGCATGCCTTTGTGAAAACTTTACTATCACCACATGTCAACAGAGGAGTACTGCACTCCATCAGGTATGTAACTGATTTTGTTTACAACAGGATGCAGATGGGTGAATAGATGAATGGGGAATAGGGATTACAGCATTAAGCCTGTCATAGACCTGTGATAATGACATATCATTGATCTCCTGCTGTCTTACACCTACACAGATGTACAATACATCAAGGGTGCATTGTCTGTTTTCATTGTGGCATGCTGGTCTCGTTGGACTGTCCCTTTATAGTGGTTGTAATAGCACACTGCTAACTGTGTGGCACTGTTCCTATGATGTATTATTGTGGAGTTGCCAGTAGGGGACATACCACAGTAGACTCGAGTGTTGGGTGTATAATCATACAGCAGTATCTGTCATGGCACATACAGAAATACCTAACTATTGCTGCGTTCTCAGTTGTATCCACACACATACTATGTTTGCACACTGTGGAGTATGACATGTGTGAGTAAGCAGTCAATAGTGCCAGCCATTTTGTCCTTGCTGTATCTCTACATAGTTTACTCATGTATCACAGATGCCATGCACCATTCTCTGATGTGGAAAATAAAACTATACTGGAAGGACTAGGGCAACATTATCACATCCTACTGTCTAGAGGGAGGCAAAACAGGAAACAGCAGGCTGCACTGTGGTCAGACCTTGTCCATGATGTGAATGGCAAGGGCCATCAGGGCAGGACATATAAACAGGGTCAACACCATGCAATGGACATGATCAATGCTGCACAACAAAAGGCAGCAGATGTATCCAGGGATAATGCCATCACTTGTGAAAGGCCTGTAGTGGAACAACCACTCTCAACCACTGAGGAATTCCTGATGAAACTAGGCACACATGACAGCTCTCAGGCATCCATCACATCTTACATCCTGGAGGTGGATGCCACAGTTAACACAACAGAGGAGAGCGCAGATAGGTTTACTGTGATTAGCACTGTAATATTGTCACAGTTAGTGTGTCAGGCTGTACATACCTTTACATGGGCATCAGGTCTTTGTTCTTTGGAGGGAGGGTTTACCTCAGTTGTACTCTCATACTCAGAATGTGACCAATACAAATAGCTAGATATATGGATATATTACCTTGTTGTGCTGCAACGTGCATTGGTACTGACTTAACTCACCCTCAACTTTTCACAGGTCTATCAGGTATTGTCCAAGGCTGTTGTCCTGCTCCTGGTAAGCATGACACTGTTTTTTTAAGCTACATTTATATTCTTTTAAAGTTAAGGGCCAGAATAATGCCCTATTTAAACATAATTTCATGTGTAAACAGGGTAGAATATTTTTTATTTTCCATTCTGAAACAGGTACATAAGGATCTTGGGGGGTAATCACAGGAGTATAGATGAACAAATAGAAACACTTTGGCAGTGACAGTTAAGAAAAGATAAGCCTCCTGGTTTAAATGAGGCATTTACTCTACAATGCTTTTTAAAAAAACAGAAGATTGAAAGGACATTAAGTTAGGCAGTGAAACGTGTATTCCATTATATTTGTTATGATAGGTGTACTGGGTTTTTATGTGTTGTTTTAGCAAGTATAGTGACATATTGCTTAATTAAAAGGTAAATTTTACTGATCATGTTTTACTTGATTTACTTGAAATGATTGCAATGAAAGTCTTGAATTGAACTTGTCTTTTGTTCTGAGGAAGTCTATTTTGGACAAAAGTGGAGAAGAAAAAAGCTTGACCACTAATTCAGTAGTGGGTCTTTGTTATTATGAATATTGGTGGATTTTTCATACACAATAGTGCAGCTATTCATGTACCACTTTTTTCTTTCTCATCACAGGTGACCGGGGGGGGTTGGATTCTGTCCCCTACACAACCTGATGTCAGTGTCTTTTTGGATTATGATGATGATGGTGGCCACACTGAGGCACAGGTAGGGGTGTTGGGGGCTGAATCTGTCACAGAGGTAGACATTCCTCTTCTGCCTCCATTGTCACTGCACACAGTCAGTATGCTCACAAAAACCCAGTCCGCAAAGGCCACAGATATTGGACAGTCAGAGGGTGGGGGCATTGCACAGGGAAAGTGTGGTAACTATGGCTCTAGTGAGTGTAGACACTGGTCATAGCCAGAGAGCTGGTGAGGTCCCACACAGGTGGATTGACAGGGGTGCTCATAGGAGACCTGCTGTCTGTCCACCACCTCTTGCAGATGCCACAACATGGGTCACTCGGCACATGTTTCAGGCTGTCATGGAGGCACAGGCACATTCTGAATGGAACACCAGATGTATGCTTAGGGTTATGGATGCAGCACAGTCTGACATCTATGACTGACTCCACTGCACTGGGGATACCCTGGATCGGTTGACTGATGTAGTGGACAGAAGGTGGGCTGAAACAGTGTCTATCTTGGGCTGCATATTGTTTGTGCTGGAACATGTGGTTGGAGTTGAGCATTGGACTCATGGATGTAGGTCAGCAACCCCATCTGCTGAGAGTCCATGTAGCCATGCACAATCACGCTACCATAGTAGCAGTACATCCAGCACTACAGAAGGGAGTATGCTGTCTGCACCACGATATGGCAGGGCAATGGCTTGTGGTCCTGGGCATTCCCGTGGGGGACATGGTCCCAGCAGACAGCAGTCACCATTAGGTAGTAGCACCGCTTTTGACATTGGGCATATTCTGGCAGAGCCAGTTCTTGTGTTCGGGGCTGGAGACGGTGAACTGTTTACTCTACCATGTACGGTCCAAGGCTGTCCAACATACACACATGCAGGGCTAGCACTGAACTTCACTGTGTACATGCACACACTCCCACACCACTGTCAAATGCAGGTCACCTACAGACACACAATACCTTTCCACAGTCCACAGTCCATCTTACCCTCTACTTTTCCTGATTCACAAACATGCTATTAACCTATTGGGTCAGCTTAGGCCTCCTGCACCCCCACACAACACCCTGTGCAAGTGACAATACCTATGCCACATCCCTCTCATCCTCGCCATCGATGCAGGGAAATGAAGCTATGTGTTTGATGGACAGGGTGACTATATTAGTTAACATGTACTTGTATAATGCAGTGTTGTTTTGCCTTGACACTTGTAATGGTTAATGACAAATACTGTATGCTGACATTTGTCATGAGTACGCCACATGCTTCTGTGTACCTTATGTTCTATGATGTAGTACTGGCTGTATAGTTAGACAATGACAGGTGCGTCACAGACCTGTTTCTTTTTCAGGAGTCTGTTGGGGTAACCTATGGATACTCAGAGGCAATAAAGCAGCATACAATGGCATGTCAGCATAGTAGAAATATATCTTTAGCAAGGTACAGCACTACAAAGTACATGGCTCCATAGGTTTATATGTGTATAACAGACTAACAAGGACAATGGTGCCATTTAGTGTACTTGTGCATCCCTAATCTGTGAACAGGTCTGCTACCCTTGATAAGTGTCACCAGGGTTTTGGGAACTCACACATCTACAAGCTGTGGTGACAGAGATGACCCATATACAAATATCCTGTGTCCAGTACTGACAGTTGCATGACACCTGCTATGATTGTCATGTTTTGCATCCCATTTTGTAACCTGCACATGCTGTGTAACACCAGATGTATGCTACACATGCTTGGGTGTCTTGTTTCCTGCACAGCATACTGTCTGTGTTACATACTTGTCTCTGCAGCATGTACTATGTATAACACAGTGATGTTGTAGGCATGTAGAACAGGTGAGACATGTGTTATTCCTGTCATGGATATGCAGGAGGTACACAGTGGGATCCAACACCTCCATGTATGGAGCCATACACATCCTCGCCAAAACATTTGGGAGACAGACTACACATTTATGGTTGAGACACGGACTCCATAGGACATGTTATCTACACTGTGTATTGGTGTACCATAGAACTTGTGTGGCTGCTATAATTGTACGATATGCCTGTGTAGTGACATAGCAGGGTGCCATTGCATACAATAATAGCTGTGATGACTGCCACATTCAGTATAGCAGTGACAGTCTGGGATTTACATGCAAAACTTGTCGCTCTAGGTTGTACAACAGTGAATGCATCCCCACATCTTACCGACCAGTGACAGTCAAAGGCTACATTACTCTCTGTGTCCATAACTCCATGTGTAATGGATGAACTGTGTGTGGTGTGCAGACACTACAATATTTTGCAGGGGTGGATGATTTCCCATGGGATAGTATTTTGCAGTCGTTGGCAGTTAGTCTTTATCCATGGCTCAAAGTACAACTGACTGCTTCTTAGGCCATTCTGGATAACTGTTGGTTCTGTGTGGGAGTCTGTGACAGCTTCCAATATGCAACCACCTGCTAATGTACTTAGTAAGAGGTCACTGACACTGGCTGTGACAGCAGAAAGGTAGTATTTAAATTAGGTATGACAATAATGGAGGATTGTGAACCCCACTGGTGACCATACCTCTCAACCTCTCAGTGCAAGAAATCTGGACAAAGCCAAAAAGAACAGGGGGACAAAGGCCTAAAAATAGGGACAGAATTTAAATATTGCTCCTATAAATTTAGAAAGTTGATAGAATAACAGGTTTTGCGTTATTATGTATTTTCTGATGGATATAAAGTCTGAAAGTCAAATGTCTGTCATTATTTAGTGACTTTAATCTCCAATGATTTGCCAGAAAACCACAGATTTTATGAGGAACAGACCAAATGCTATCTTCCCAAAGTAAGACTATCAGGTAGTTGCCTATCTACCAGCTGACATAACACTTTGTACATGACGTACACAGTTTCCAGCAAGGCCTGCTGTCCTAATATTGTCATACACTTTATCAGGCCATGGTTGGTAGAGTGAGATATATGTCCGACATCCATTGCATACTGTAACAGTCAATGGGCTCTGCCAGTTACAGTCAATAGGCTTGATCTGGTCTTGAGCAAAAGTAACAGTGTTTGGTCCAGTGTTCCCAGGTGTATGATAGTGTCAGTGCTCGTATCCATGCTAATTCCTATCATGGCATGTCAGGTGATTTGAGATCTGTGGACACTGCTTAGCACTACATGCTAATTGTCCTCAGTTCAAGTCAGTGTTGCAGTTAATTCCAGCATGTTGCAGGAATAGAGTCATGCAAGGTGTCTGTGCAGAGCACAAACATGTTAGGGAAGTGTAATATGTACACACTCTGTTGCTTAGTCATGCTGTGGCTCACTTGCCAAAAGGATGGTTCAGGTCTTTACCTACAATGTCCTGCAGCAGTGCCGTGACATCCCCACATTTGGAACCAATGTATTGCATCATGTGTTTACCAATATGGGTGACCAGTACAAGACTCCCAATGTGAGGTCCTCCCTGTTGGGATCTGGCCACAGATCAGTTTCCTTAGAACTACTGGCACATACCCCCCCCCCCTGCAGACAATACAGACATATATGTCAAGACAGCCATTTATTATCCTTTGTGGGATGGTTGACATAGCATGACCCACCTTGCCTTCAAATGGGATAGGAAAGTATGCAGAGCTCTACACCCATGCATTATGTCAGCAGCATTACAACGGCATAAACTCGGATGTACTTGACAGGAAGGACACAGGCTTGTCATGGATCAGCAAGCCTGACTGATGGACAACTGCCATTAGCAGACTGTACAATAACATGTGGACAGTGCTGTGTGACAGTTGGGATGAGGGTGCCCCCCCCTAACATGGAGGCACTACCTTCTCAGCTAAAAGAAGCAGATAGTATTGTTATGATGCTGAGTAGACATGGTAAGTGACAAAAGTAGCCACTCACACAAAGCAGAACCACAATGCACAGTGTAGTTACATGTGCGACCTCAAAGGACAGGCTCAGATTGTCAGTGACCTCATAAGTCATGATGCCACATATGATGGGTCTGGACTCATACCTAACCTGTACACCCACACTGTCTGTGTCAACTACACTCCCTTGTTCTCACCACATGTGACACATGACATTCCTACAACCTGTCTCATGACTTCCAGATTTACAGAGCAGTTCATAACTGGCCTCTCACTGGAAGATACACAACATCTATTGCAAATGCTAACAGTCCAGGCTGCATCCCACATGTGATATGACAAGGACTACTAACACCTTTGGGACACCCTTTCAATCATTCCGACACTACTGGTTGCACACCAGTTGAGGGGACAACAGCAACTGCTATACCCTTGCACAGAAGTGGTGCATCCACTGACTGACATAACTATACCTCTCTTTGTCTGAGTATCCATATCTGTATGCCCATAGGGGTGATCATCATGGAGCTGATAGGCACACATATTTGTGTTCTACACACAGTTGATTGTACACAGTTTGGATGTGTGAAGGGGGAGTATGACTGTTACACATGGTGGACATTTCCGAGACAGTCACCATGGACTTGGGTGAGTGTACATCAGGGCATACAAACCTCTAGACTCAGTCAAGCTGTCTGACTATATCCCCTGCTCAGGGAACATTTACAAAGCACCCAATTAGGCATCCATGATACTATCATTGTAGGGGTCACTAAGTAGCCAATTGCTGGCACACATATGCAATATAGGGACATCTGCCTCCAATAGCTGATCTGTCAGCAGCAGTGTGCAACAGAGTGCAGTCCTGGGTCCTCTACTGCACAGAATCCATTCAACCACAATACAAGTGACTATAGACTGACTGTGGCTAACAATGTTGGCTGATGCCTGCAAATTGTGACCACTCATAGAGTCTCGTGGTATGCTACTATCCTGCAAGAGGGTATTGTGAACATATGCCTGTTGACATAGTAATGGCCATAAACTCCATGCAAACATATATGTAGTATCAGTTCCATCAGTTAGAGCTATGTACCTGGTAAGTAGCAAATCGGTCACATGTGATGCAAATACTCAGGGGTGAATGAACTTCCCACACAGACCTGGCCACACAGGTTTACACCAAATGTGTCTCAGAGCACCATGTCTCTACAGTGGTATGGCAAGAATCATATGGCATAGTTGAGGCCACAGCCACCTGTAAGTGACATACTCATAACCTCCAAGTTCTCTTCCCTTAGTATGCCAATATCTGAGTGCAATGGCCATTTGATGTATCTTTCCAAGCAGTACTGGCAATTGCACACAACAGTATGGTACTTCACAAGGTTATGTCACATCTTCAGTATGTGTTTATTGGGAATAGTCTGCAATGAGTGTCATTGTCACCTGTGGCATATAGACTACTGAGAGGTGATCAGCATCTTACATACTGGGCAATGTGTCACCCTGCTTGATTGCATATGCTGCCTATCTGTAGGAGGTGACATTAACCTCATATGTGACATTGGTACAACATGTTTGTGGGAGAGATGTGTCTAGCAGACTTAAACACACCCTTGAACAGAACCTTGCCTAATGGCACACAGAGCACCTCAGTGCATCTCACCACATGCCATCTGTATGATTGGCTGGGCAACCATTATCTCAACAAAGGGTGTCTGCTTGTGCCCATCTTGGACTGGGGCAATATGTGCTGATCCTGTAACTATGGGTATAAATATGTCCATGATTGTGAGGGCTGTATGGCCATTATGCCAGTGAAGTTCAAATATCTGATGGTTCCATAACATGATGTAAAATGCTCTAACAGGCTCACACACAACCATGGGTACCCTGAGGCTAGAACCACTTCAAATCACTGCTTACAGGACATGCCAAGGCACACACATAGTGCAAGTTGGCTGTATGTAGATGGTAACACTAACCTATGTAATGGTACACACTACAGATCACAGTACGTGATGCACGCATCACACCTTATGTCTACTAGTACTATCAGTTCAGGACATATTATGTATGATGACATGAGCAGGCCTTCTTCTGTTCAGTCCTTTGAGGGGGGCACATCACACACTACAAATAAAATACTGCAAACCCCTACCTATTACTATGTTACCAAGATAATCATATTTATGCCATTGGGACAGGCACGCACACCAAGTAGCCTGGAGTGAGATTAGAACCCCTGCCTATTTAGTCTTACACACTATAGAGCACAGTATTTATCACACATACCATAACTTAAGTCCAGATACTACATTATCAGCTGGTAGTCTTAAGGTAGATGACATCATCAGGTGTTGTAGAAGAGGGCAGTGTGGAATCCAGCAGCAGGTTACAGGGCCAAAAGGTACATAACCATTACAGGTGGATAGTCCATGAGGGCATGACAGTTGTTCTGCAGGGGATACACACACAGATGCACAGCAAGTAGCATGGAGTGAGATTCAAACTCCTACCTATGTAGTCTTCTTCATTATAGATCACAGTACTTATTACCTATCTAGTCTTATTCACTATAGATCTCAGTACTTATTGCACATGCCACAGGTTGAGTCTGTTGTATGTGTGACTGCAGGCACAGGACTTGTGCATTACACAAACTAGGCTTGTGTTGAACATCATCTGTGGTCTGCAGAGTAATATTGCTTTGTACTGTTATCTACATCTAGTATCCTAGCAGTGGGATAACTGTTATTATCCTAGCTATGTGTGTGCACTTACCAGTATGGCTGTATGTGGCTGCTTGCAGTTAGATAGGCAAACCTATAGTCAGGAACAATGGGCCCTGTCCATGTGTGCCTTGACAACATTATACATTACACCACCTGCTCATCTGCATCTCTCTCCATGGTGATACTCAGCAGGCACAGGGATCTGTAGGTAATTGGATTATGTACTGTTGTACCCTTAGTTTAGATCCTTTGAGCAACAGTATGGATGTGTGATAGTGCAGATTTATTCACCATTAGGGTATGTAGGACAATACAGACATCCACACACCTATTTATGTAATTAACAGGGATGTATATATAAATGTAGCTCTGTGTGTATGATATGCATATGTGTTATGTAAATATATGGGGAGAGTCTATGTATCATTGTGATGTACAGAGCTATATATATTAGTATATATCTATTCAACACCACATAGTGATAGATATACTATGTATATGGGAGACAGAGATAGTGACAGACAGATATGCATAAGTATATGCCTGTATGTATAGATATATCTATACATAACAGGTCAGACTGATGACAGGGCAACAGTGTTGATGCATGCCCAGTGTGACTATCAGTACTTAGAAAGTGACTCCAAGCCACACCTACCTGTACTTCAGTCAGGTATTTTGTGTGTTACAGACTATACCTCTCAACTGTCCAGAGTTTCGCTAAATGCCTAGAGGTTTGTCTCATCGTTTTGGTGTGTTTATCATAAAATCTGTGGTCTTCTCGCAAATCACTTGGATGAATTTAAGACTGAAGTCACTAAATAGTGGCATATATTTGAATTTCTGACTTCAAATCCTTCAGAAAAAATGTCTGTTGAAACAAACCCTGTTATTTTAGCAACTGTTTGGATGAATTTAGGACTGAAGTCATTAGATAGTAGCATACATTTGAATTTCTGACTCCAAATCCTTCAGAAAAATGTCTGTTGAAACAAACCCTGTTATTTTAGCAACTGTTTAAGTTTATGAGATCAGTATTTAACATATGCCCCGATTTGTGGGGCTTTGACCCTATTTTGTCAGATTTAGAACAGATTGCTTGCACTAAGAGGTTGAGAGGTATGTTACAGACATTGACACCCATCCCTGTTTCTGCAATACTGCACATCACTCAATATGTCCACGGCATTCCCAGCTGTTTGCTGTACTTAATATGTGACTGAGGTTCATAATGTTACACCACACACAGACTGAGAGTCTGTGAAAACACCATCATAATAATACCCCAAACGCAAAAGATGTGCCTACTTCCAGATTAGAAACATCAACATCATCATCCATGCTAACTTCCCTAATCCACTGAGCCACACAGGCTGCCAGACAAAGTGGAACCATTCATCACACAATCAACAGCATAAATATGTACGTTGTTATTCTTGCATTACATTTTGACATATAATGTGTGATTGAGTTCTATGTTACAGCCCTGAAATTGCCTGGTCTGCTGATATACCATTGTTGGCTCACTGTTAAAGCATTTATATGGGAACACTGCTGTGTTGGAGGTGGGTGAATAACAGCACATGATCTTCTGGGATAGACAGTAGCCAAATATCATGTGACCCCACTGTTTAACATTTCCCCTGACTGATGTAGTGAATATTCACACTATGAGGCCTAGTGATTATTAGGGAACACATACTATTGGACTTGGCATCTGCAGTCCCACGTGGATGTTACTTCTGTTCGCATAGCCCACTATTTTTCTTTGCAAAACTGCAGCAGATCCATACATATGACTGTGAAGACTGGTAGAGAAGGGTGAAAGGCTGCCAGCCTAGCCAGATAAACATTTATATATAATTCTATAATTTGTAAATATAAATGTAAACTACAGGCTTGTTGTTTTAAATGTAAAGAAATGTTGTTACAGAAATGTGGCAACAGTGCTCTCTACTGACACAGTAAAACCATGTTCAAGGGAACAGTGGTGCCGAATAGTCTAGATGAAGAAATTCTTTTTATTGTTTTAACCAAGAGTTAAATTGCTAGACTTAAACATGCAAATGTATTTTTATTGCTTTGTTCTTGACCACCTGCAAAATAACAAAAGGGAGATGTTAAGAATGTAAATGTAGTTAATGTGTCAGCCTGGGAACTCCAGGAAGTGTAAAACGATGATGCAATATTTTATCAGAACTACAATAGCAATTTAAACAATGAGGACCAGAGATTAGTAAGCATTTTGATCTTGGATATCTAACTCAGCACTGCCTTGCTCTATGTGAGTAAGGTACTTTAGAAGTATGTTTTCTTGTAAAAATAGCTAGGACTATAAAGATTAGACTAAATGTTTTTCTGTTATGTCAGAACTGTACTACGAAATTATTTTAAGTTTCTCTGTGATCTCTGAACTCTTGAATAGCACTGTGGTGTAGTAGTATTGTCTTGTGTTTTAATTATTAATTATTAAATATTTTAAAAACCTTTTACCTGTGGCTGGTTTGTGTAGAGATAAGCTAAGCTCTAGAGTACATTGCATATTTATAGAGTTTATTGTACAAGGCCACTCTAATAAGCCTTGACTGATTAGTCACACTTACCAATTGGATAATAATATTGCACAGTAATAATTGGACATCCTTTTCAGGGCCTTTGGGTAGCTGATAATTATTAGCTGGTGATGGCAGTAATTACTACCATATAGTCTGGGTAAAGGGGCACAGCTGGAAAATCTGTGTCAGCCTTTCCCAGGAGTGTCTGTGAAGTTGCATAGATACTTATCTCAAAGTGTGTGTGTGTCAGCTACTTGGGCAGGGACATGAAGCACTGGTTGGACAGAGATGGTACTGGAGTTAGCTTGCCAGCTAGGCTGAGATCTGGACCCTATAGCTGTGCCAGTGGGGAGTCTTATTGGGGACCTGGGGAGCAAGGGAGCAACCAGCCCCAGAATGACTGTGATCTCTGTGTGCACTTAAGGGAAATTGTGCTTTACTGTGTGTATTTGTTATCCTTTCCTCTTATATGAGATGCCCTCTCTGGTGTTAGTGGTGAGGATTGAGGCTCCTTGATTGCTGGGCTGGGGCATGGCTATCACAATGATACCATACTATATTAATCCTTACAAGTAGTGTGTAGGTTATAGACTTATCTTGTGAATGCAGCAGTTGACAGAACTGTAGTTCAGGGCTGATTCTGTGTGATGCATGCAGTACACAGCCAATATACGGCTAGGTACAGGATGTGTGGGTTGTCTTGCATCAACAATTTTACTTTATGTATGTGAGTAGGAGTAAGGTGTCAGTCCCTATGGCCCTAGGTTGTCAGTGAATGTACTATGTATTGTCTCCTAGACAAAGACAGGGCATACTGGGCATGCCTATGCCTGCCTATGGGGACATCATCAGAGGGTTCCTCCTAAGAGACCTCCTGTGACTGTGGCTGTGGTGACCTAGGCACTGGTGGGGAGCTGTGTATCCCTTCCCTTTGCTGATCCTGCTGCAGCTGTTTCCACAGGATCATATTGTCTAGCAGGGCACATAATTTGAACATATGTGCACATGTGCCTGGGGAGTACTGCAGGGCTCCACCAGATATATCGCGGCACCCAAGCCATGACTTCAGAAGCCCAAACACATGCTCTGTGATGTTCCTAGTTTGCGCGTGTGCCTCATTATGGCATACTTCAGTGGGTGTGTGTGCATTTCTGATGGGTGTCATCATCCACGGTTCCAGTGCATAGCCAACATCCTCCAGTAAATGGTTATGCGGGATGTCCCCCCTAGCAAATATCTGATACAACTGTGATGCGTGCCAAATATGCAAGTTGTGATAACAGCCAAGTCTGCCAGCACACACATTCATGATAATGCCCTGGGCATTGCACGTGACATTGCAGTTGATGGAGTGGTAACCCTTTAGGTTGATGTAGACTCTACCCTCCAAACCGGGTGGTGACTGGATGTGTACATGAGTGCATTGTATGGCACCCAGTACCTCAGGGTAGTGTGCTACATGGTATAAGTGCTGCATTGTGCTGTCCCTCACCTCAGGGGTGAGGGGAAAAGAAATGTGCACACTGGCATATGGTAGCATGGCATCCAGGAAATGATGGAGTACCCTGGAAGCAGATGCCTATGAGACCCCCATCATGTCCCCATTTGGTCTTTGTAAAGTACCTGTAGCTAGTATCCTAAGGGCTACATATATGTTTGTGTTCACTGGGATGGGTTCCCCTCTGTTGACTCCGGGTCTGAGTCGAGGGCAGCAGGTGAGTTTTTGTAGTATGTCCCTATTCACCCTGTAGCTCTCTATAATCTCCAGCTCATGTAGCTCCTTAACCTGGGCCTGAACATCCTTCCCCTTCTCAGCCTAGGTCTATTGTCATCATCAGATGCAGCACTGACCTCAGAATCTAGCATATACAGATGTAGCAAACCGGCAGCAGCCCCTAGCATTCTCTCAGTTAAAATTCCCAAGTCTGTACTCCAATGGTGCAGAGTATAGGGGAAAATCAGATTGTAGGATGTATGCATACTTTATAGTTCTCTGCTGTTGGTGCTGACTGTGTGATTGTCTCCCTATGATGCATTCCACCTGCCTAGCATATCATTATCATCATTTAATGGCCCTAGTTTAAGTTAAACAGAGGTTAAAACTAATTAATATGTCACCGGCTTTTAGATACAATCAGCACTGTACACACCCTTTTACTTGTCAGCTGCTATTCTGTGGATGTTACACGTAAAATAAAGAAATAAAGAAATTGGTACTGTATCCTGGTCCTGGTGATCTCTACGGCCGTGAGCTTTTGGTTTTGTGATTGCATTCGTCTTTGGTTCTACAGATTTGTTGTGTTTGTCGCAATAGCATGGCCGAGAATCCAGGAACTGTGGACTTCAGCAATACGCCAGCTGTGTTAAACAATGATGACGACGATGAACGGCCGGATGATGCACCCGTTACCAGAGGGGAGTTTAAACAAGTTATTTGTCTGCTCTCACAACTGAGCGGACTGTTACTTAATGAAAACAGCAACATAACAACAGGTTTGCCGCCCAACCAACAAAATTTAAGGGATTGTAATGAACCTGTAGTTAAACGAAAAAGAAATGCTTTAACAGAAGCCACGGAAGATCTCCGCGAATCATGTTATTTACTTCAGGAGCAACAAGTAAAGGGTCCCACGCCAACGCCAAAACAAGGAACTTTATTCAGCGATTTTAATATCAAAAAATGGACTAGCAAACATTTCAAGTTTGCTGAAGGTACTGTGCATTTTAACAAAAACAATAATGCTAGCAATGTTCAGCTTGAACAGCTTGTTTCAGATTTTAATAGTAAGCTGTACTCATTTAAATCAGTTCAACTTGAAATAGAGTACTTGACTGAGTGCATTAGGGTGGAGCGCATACCAAGGGCTGCGCTTCAATAAATTACCTAATAATGTAGTTCCAGGCTCTAAGTTGTTTAAAGAAATTACGGACTTGTTTGACAGAATGGGCCTGGAAATGCTAAAGCTCTTGATAGCAGATTATGAAGGTAGAGCGAATTTGCTCCTTGCTGACATTAATTCTATTAACACCAGCATTACTGACAACATTAACTTTTCTAGTATTAAAAGGGACTATGAAAAATCATTCATTGAGGTAGACAAGCATTGTGATAGGATTGTACAAAGAAAAATTAAAAAGCTGGAAAGGGATTTACAAGAGTATAGTAATGGGGTTGCATATGTTTTTACAAAGGGAGTTGATAGGTCCTTTCCTAGAAAATACAATTATGGAAACATGCCAAGAGGAGCAAACAATGAAGGGTATGAAGTTCAAAACACATTTTACACTCCGAAAAGAGGAGAAAGACTACCCCAGAAAGTTAATCAAGCCCAAGAGCAGGGTTTTCATTACGCCCCAGGGAGACAGGTATACAGGGAAACAAACCAGTCTGCCCAGGGGTGGAGCAAATTCAGGAGATAGTTGCTCCAATGTCTTCTTTAGCGATAGAAACTACTCATTTGCCAACTTGTACAGTGGCTAAACAGGGGAATTTTTCTATTTATAACTACACTGATGTCTCGGTCAATAATTTGTTTTTTGAACGATTCAGAAAGGGCTTTCATTTTGTACCTGAAAAATTCATAAATATCCCAAAAACCATCTTGGATCTTAAACTTTTCACCAGAAATTTAAACTTGAATATTTATTTCAGAGGTAGGCAGAATGTTAAAAATCCGCTCCAAAGAACAAGTACTTTCAACCCACCCCTCCATCCTGTTTTGAAGGTATTTGAGGATATGGTAGAAACTGAATTTAGAAGTTTGGTATCAAATAATGTGGAAAATAAAGCCAACAATTTTACAAGGGACTTTTATGATACTATAAGATTTTTCAAGAATGAGGAAATTAGACCAATGAAACCAGACAAAGGTGGTGGGGTTGTTCTCATGTACAAGCAAGAATATGAAGCACATATTTCTAACATCCTGCATGACACTGAAAAATACACAGAAGTTTCAATTAATGAACGCAATATTGCATATTCAAAAATCAGACTTATGCTAGAAGACCATCTCATGCAAGGAGTTCTTAATGAACAATTATTTAATTACCTCTTGGTACAAAAACCCTTGACGCCAATTATTTTTGGCATCCCAAAAGTCCATAAAGGCCTTGATCCCTTAAAATTTAGGCCCATAGTTGCAGGCGCAAAGGGTATTACTGAGCCATTGGGCAAATTTATTGATATATCAACTAAGACTTTGGTATCATCAATAGAATGCCTTTGCAAGGATTCATGGGAATTTCTGAAAGGGATAAAAAGCGAATTTTTTAATATGACTAATTACATGATCACCATTGATATTGTGGATTTATTTCCTAGCATTCCGCACACTATTGGAATAGAGTGGTTCAGTAGAATACTTATTGAAAAATCAGGTTTCAGCAACAAAATTATAAATTTAATAGTTGAATTTATGGAGGTTATTTTGAATAATAACTTTATTATTTTTAATGGTGAGTTATTTAAGCAGAATAAAGGGGTGGCAATGGGCACACCTTGTGCCACGGCCTATTCAAATCTAGTGTTACACTTTTGGGAAAATAAGTTTATTTTTTCAACATGTTGGGCGGAAAACATTGTTCATTATAAAAGATTCCTAGATGATATTTGCATTTTGTGGAAAGGTAATATTAATGACTTTGAAAAATTTATGCAACACATTAATTCCTCCACCAGTTTTTTAAAATTTACACACAAAATAAATCCTTTTGAATTACATTACTTGGACATTGTTTTAAGGAAAAACAATATATCCAAACAGTTTGAATCTAGTATTTTTAGAAAGAACACCTACTCAAACATGTTGTTGCATTTTGAAAGTAATCATCCATTATTTCAAAAAAAGGGGATCATAAAAGGCCAATTAATAAGAGTGTCTAGAATTTGTAGTACGGATATCCTTTATCAAAAAGAATGTGAATACCTAAAGGAATTGTTTTTGGAAAAAGGCTATCCAAAGAACATGTTTGAAACTTTGGCTAATGAAATATCCCAAAAAAGGAATACACAGTTTCCCCCATTACTTGGTAATACAATGTCCCAAGAAATTGTCACTACAAAAAATAATAATTCAACAAAAAATCTTTCTTTTCTATATACGTACAACATGAACAATTTGGAGATAGAGAATACTATTTGTAAATTTTGGCCTATTCTCTCTATTAATGAAGATCTTAAGAAAAGTATTCCCAATAAACCACAATTTGTTAGAAGAAGGGACTGCAATTTAAAAGAATTATTGGAAAGAGAAACACTATCTAGTAATAGTAGAAACCAACTCACTAGAGGAACCTATACATGCAATTCTTGTAATCAGTGTTGCTTCATATTAAATAAGAAAGGCATTTACTTAAAATCTAGAGATACAAATTTGTTTCCATCAGGTCATTTTAATTGCAACTCAAAAGGTGTGGTTTATTTGGGATTCTGTCAACACTGTTTATGCTTTTATGTTGGAAAAAACTGAAAGAACCTTAAAAAGAAGAGTATATGAGCACATCTATGAAATTAAAAATAAAAAAGAATCGAATGCATTTTATAAGCATTCTTTAACTTGCAGTAATATGTGCTTAAAATTCTTTGTCTTGGAACAAGTTTTTAACAGTGTAAGAGGGGGTGATTGGGAAGCATCCCTGGAATATAAAGAATTGTTGTGGCAAATAAAATTAAATGCCACAAGGCCACCAGGGCTTAATGATGCCATCAGTATTAACAGTGCCCTTAAACTACGGAGGGCCAAACTATAGCCAATTTATTAATTCACAATTACAAAGATTTCCTTTTGGGTTTATGTTTACAATTTCAATAAAATTACAGTTTAGCAATTTTTGGAATATATATGGAATAAAATGATTTTTTATGTATTTATTATCTGCATTTAATAAGTTAACATAGTCCACTTTTGATATTGTAATAAGTTTTAGTAAAATGTATGAGTTTTATTTCATGCACAATACCTGGTTATATATATATATTTTTCAATAACTTTTTAAAACAAAAATTTTTTAACAGTTCTTTTCATAATTATATATTTTTTAGATTAGTACACAAGCATCAGTTTTTAATATTGAATATTTAATATAACATGTATTTTATAAATAAATGGTTAAGAATGATTATTTTATATATATATATATATATATATATATATATATATATATATATATATATATGTTTGTTTACATGTACAATAGATTTATGATTTAAAAATTTAATAATATTTATATGTTTATATTTATCTAATTTATTCAAAAAGTTTCTTAAAAGAACTTTTTTACAAATTAATTTGTTTATGGGACCCTGAAAATGCTTTTGAATATGTACCTTTAAGCACCAAGATAACTTTTTAAACAATAAGAATAATTCAATTAATTATAATCATATAATTGAATTATTGGGACAGCATATGTATATAATGGAAGCATATTCCTTGTATTCTTGTCTTGATAAAGCCTGGGAGAGCCCGGGCGAAAGCGCTTGACTATATTGCTTGTTTCAGTCAGTTTTTTTACTTGTGAGCTGCTATTCCGTGGATGTTACATGTAAAATAAAGAAATAAAGAAATTGGTACTGTATCCTGGTCCTGGTGATCTCTACGGCCGTGAACTTTTGGTTTTGTGATTGCATTCGTCTTTGGTTCTACATATACAGATGTAGCAAACCGGCAGCAGCCCCTAGCATTCTCTCAGTTAAAAATCCCAAGTCTGTACTCCAATGGTGCAGAGTATAGGGGAAAATCAGATTGTAGGATGTATGCATACTTTATAGTTCTCTGCTGTTGGTGCTGACTGTGTGATTGTCTCCCTATGATGCATTCCACCTGCCTAGCATATCATTATCATCATTTAATGGCCCTAGTTTAAGTTAAACAGAGGTTAAAACTAATTAATATGTCACCGGCTTTTAGATACAATCAGCACTGTACACACCCCCCTCAGACTGCCATGCTCAGCATGGCTGCGTGCAGCGCAGACACATTGAAACTCACTCCCCTTAGCTAAACAAAGCTTAAAAGTGAGTGCACACCCCCCCCCCTGCAAGGATACTCCCAGCATGGTGGCACACCATGCAAACAGGATGAAATAAGCTTAGAAGTCATTGGACACACCCTCTCCTGATGTCAGCTACCTCATCTGTAAACAACAACATGGTTCTCTGCCTACACAAAAGGGATATGTAGACATGATTACCCTTTTGTGCTATTCAGTAACTCCACCTCATTTGCATAGGGATCTGTGCTCACAGCCTGGAAACTGCCTGCTTCAAAAGCTCTATCACATTAGCAACAGCACCAATGCACCATTGCAGATACTCCATGCAGGGTCCTGTAATACATTTCTGCTACATAATATTA
>NC_056731.1:1272865645-1273008145 GCF_019279795.1 Protopterus annectens | reverse complement strand
GTTCATAGGTTCTTAGGTAGGTACTAGGCTATCTGCCCAAGGGCATTTATAAACCTAGCCAGAGTGTGTCACGCCCCATTGATTAATTAACTGGTCCTCTGTCAAGCAGAGCCAATGAAGTGATCCCAGGGGAGTATTTTCTGTTACCCATCCACTCGCCAAGGTTTCTCTTGAAGAGTGTTAGTGAGGGGCTCTGCCTAATGTAGTTTGGAATTTTTTTCCAAAGCATGGGGTGTCTCTGTGACAGGAATCTATCCCTCCAGCATGTTCTATTTATTGTTGTGGCGAGATTTAGCTCACTAGAGCATGTGGCTCGCAGTGACTTGGATTTGTTTAGGTGGAGCATGTCCATCAATTCTGAGTTGGACATGGCTTTGTAGGTCAGGCAGAGATCACCTCTGAGTAAGCGATATGCAACTCAGTACAGCCGGAGTTTTTTCATTCGGGCTGCATAGGACATATGTTTGAGGCCAGTAATCCTCTTGGTGAGGTACTTTTGCTGTCTTCCCAGCTGTTGGAAGTGTCTTGTGTGGTACATCCCAAATGGGGCATTGTACTGTATGATGGGTCTTATGAGTGAAGAGTAGAGGAGCACTATAACCTCTTTATTTATAGATGTGAACCCTTTAGTAAATAGATGGGCCACATAGAAGGATTTCCTAACTACTTTGGCAATATGATTGTCAAAGGAGAGATTACTATATACCTCGGTCCCCAGATCTCTTATTACCTCTTCTGTATTAAGGAGGCTGCCACCTATGTGGTAATTCGTGGGTGTTTTGTTTTTCACAAACAGGATGACTATACATTTCTTTGGCATTTAGCTTGAGACCATGACTTTGACACCAGGTGTCCGTCTCAGTAAGGCCCATTTGGAGGATGTCCATGTCAGCCGGAGAGTCAGTTATGGCTCCCAGTTTGCAGTCATCGGCGAACTTGGTTAGCCATAGTCCTCTTGTGTTTGCCTGTACTTCTGAGAAGTATATGCTGAACAGTAGGGGTCCCAGGACTGAGCCTTATGGGACACCACTTGTGAATGGTTTAGAGTTGGACCTGGAGCCCGCTATTCTTACCATGTGAGTTCTGTCTGTAAGCCCTACAGGATCCCGTACAGAAGACTGCAAAATTTTTGTTTCGTCAGTGCTTTTAAGTGTTTTTTTATTTAGTTATACACACACACATATATATATATATATATATATATATATATATATATATATATATATATATATATATACATATATATACATATATATATATATATATATATATATATATATATATATATATATATATATATATATGGGTTCACTTTATAATCTTGAAATACTGAAATATCAAATTTCAGTATTTCGAGACTACAAAGTCGAATGCTGGGAATGGCGAAAGTGCATAACCACAAATCCGAATATTTCAAATTTGTGGTTATGCTTTAACGGTACGTGACGTGGAATGTGTCGTGTGGATGGTTTCTGGTTTAGTATGTGGATTAAGGTGTAATTTAAGATAAGTGCCTAATTTATAAGGGTTTTGGGTAATTGTGTGAATGTATGCGTGTGTTTGGAAGTTGTATGTGTGGGTTAGGGTAGGCAGGTAAAACTGAGTGTTTAAATGTTGAATGCGGTGATGTTTGTATATATGTGATGTGTGTGTGTGTGAGGGAGTGTAGAATGTCTGATTGTGAGTTTGCTGTCTTTTTCTGTTTGGTGCGATCTCAGAATTTGAATATATAAGTAGGGGAGTGTGAGGTTTATCCCCCCCACGTGGGAGGTGCAGGGTGACTTGCCCCCCCTTGCTTATTTGTAGTGTAGGTATTTAGTTTGTATTGTTATGTTTGTGTGGGGTTTTTTTTGTTTTTTTGTAGTGTGGATAGTTTGGTGTTTGGTATGTGGTGTGCTGAACTTCACAATTTTAAATTTCGTGGTTTTGGAGTTTCGGTGTTGTTTACATTTGACTTTATAGTCTTGAAATACTGAAATTCAATGTTTCAGTAGTCTGAGATTATAACATGAATCTATATATATATATATATATATATACACACACACACACACACACACACACACACACACACACACACACACACACACACATATATATATATATATATATATATATATATATATACTAATACAATGGAAAGAGAACAGTCAGAAAAGGAGAAAATCCTTAATAAAGCAATCAGTAGTCTCGCCCTGTCTTTCTTTTTTGCACACGCACACACACACACACACACACACACACACACACACACACACACACACACACACACACACACACACATACATGCTGCAATTCCTGCATTACAATGAAAAGGCCAATGAGCAATTGTATTCTAACTGATTCAACAGAATCAATTCAAATGGCTATCAATCAATGGTGGGGAAGCCATTTATTTTTAAGTATGTGGACTTATTATTGTCTCAGTTGCTGATATTCAATGATTGTTAGGTCCTGATGTGAGCTTCATATAATAGTAGCCAGACCCATTTAGACTTCATATTACAAATCCCTTAGATACACCACTTATTGTGACTATTCTCATTGATAATTGCCATGTTTTAACTCACCAGTGTCTTTGATCTGACCATTCCTTTGCTCAAAGTACAATATAACTGTTTATTTCTAAGTTGTTGAGTCATTTAACTACTAATAATATTATGGCTATCTATATTAAACAACTTTTGAAACATTCAGATATCATGGCATCAGTCCCTACTGCAACAGACCTTTCTTTACAAGCATATTGGATACCATTTAACATGTCCATATTTGTCATATGCTCCTATAAAATATGGAATAAATATTCTAGAACTGATACTAAAAGGAATAATTAGGCAGTAGTATTTTTTCAAACTCCACCCCTTTTCTTCCCTCCTCTTAAACCCTGACAAAGTCATTCCTGTTTTCCAGTCATAGAACTTATGGCTCATAGATGGCCTGGCCTCAATGATGTCATATCCATGAAGCCCGCCTTGAGAAATAGGCGGGTCTTTTACTAATTCATGATTGGCTTATGTTTGTTTTAAATAATGTCCCACAATGATTGTGCCTTGTCTGATGAAGGGTAACACCCGAAAGCGCTAACATCTTTTACATTTTGTGTCTTTGGATTTTATTTTGGTTTTAATAAAGAACTTTTATATGACAGCAGTATCCATCCGGAAGGTTTTTTTGCTTGAATGTTTTGGATTGTCTTCCTTTGGTTGGATCTTGTCAGCATCGAGCATTTTGGGTTTTTTCTGTTTTCCAGTCATCTATTTATAGTGCATCAGACAGACTTTTAATAAATAATGTTTGTAACATAATTACAAAGGTGGTTCTTGATTCTGTGAAAAGGATGCTAAACCAGATGTGAGTCTGCAGTTTTCCATCCATTTATCCAGCTTACAATTGAATAGAGTAAGGACATTACATTAGTTTATAGGTGCATAGTTAAGTACTAGGCTAGCTGTCCTTGTGGGCCATTTTAAGTGTAGCCAATGTCCATTTCATAGGTTAGAATCAAACCCCATACTTTTTGTCTGTGTAAACTAGTTAACCATTATGCCAACCCCCAACCCCTGTATTGAGAGAAAGATGATTCCAAGAAGTGGTATTCTGTGTGATGTGTATTTATACCTCCAACATGTTAAATTTGTGCTTAAGAAAAGATTAAGATCTCTTGATTGCTTTTTGGGTCGATATCACTACATTGAACCTTCAGTTCAGCGAACAGCATTTCATCAGAAATGACTTTCATCGAATTCTGCACATGTGGTGGGCTGCATCCTCCACACCCCCTGCTAATTATATATACCAACTTCAAGATTGCACTACAGTGGGGAAATGGCAAATTTCCCAATCATCACTGTACAGCAATCTCAGTATGAACAGTTCAAAGAATGGCATGTTCGATCTAAATGCACTGAAAATGCTGTTCGCTGAACTGATTTTTCACTGGACTGATATAGTCCTGTGTTTTTCTATGCCACCATGTGACTTGTTGATGAGCAGTTGAACTGAAAGGATAGGGTCTGTTGAGGATCTGTACATGAGGAAGAGCTCACCCTTCAATAACCTGTATGATATTGAGAAGAGAGAGAAGGCTTGAGATTGGCGGTGTAGTTTATATGATTTAGGCCCTTGATTTTCTTGGTGAGAAAGTACTATAGTCATTCAAGTTGTGTTACGTGTTTGGACAGGTGCATACAGAAGGGAGCATTATACTCAATGATTGACCTAATAAGAGCCAAATATATTGGAATGATCAAATCTGGACACAGACACCATATCCTTACTAACATGTTGCACAATGAAAAAGAACTTTGTTACAGTGGCGGGCACATATTGAAAGACAGTATGTAGTCTACATAAGTTACCATGTCCCTAACTACTGGATTAATATTCATGGGGTATGGTGTCAATGTGATAGTTACAAGGGATGTCATGTTTGGTGGAGGGAGACTATTATACATTTTTTGGCATTAGTTTAGTCCATGGTTATGACACCCACTATTTGTTTGGGAAAATCCATCTTGGAAGATCTTGATGATTTCTGGAGAGTTTATGATGGCACCAAGTATACAGCTATCTGCAGACTTGGTCAGCCATAAACATTAACATTATCTTTGACATCCAAGAAGTAATTGCCAGAGAGGAGCTTCCCAGGCACTGACTACTAGTGACAGGTATTTTGTATTTTGAAATAGGTAGAGCCACCTACCCTAAGTCCATGGGTTCTATTTGTGAGTCATTTTGCTATCCAGTGAGTTATGCAGGTATTAACATTTAGCTGGGAGTGTTTATCACCAATGCATGATTGTGGGATGGTGTTGAGTGCCTTTGCAAGGTCTAGAAATGTGGTGTGTACCAATTTTCCCTCATCTATTGCTTCAGCAACCTTTTCAAAGAAGTCTACCAAGTTAAGTAATCAGGATCTACTCTTGACAAAACCGAACTGGGTTGGGCCAAGAGTTTGTAGGGTACTTATTTTCTTATTTATTATGTGCATACCAATCATCTCCATAGCCTTACAGATAAGGCTGGCCAGAAGTATGGGTCTGCAATTACATGGGTCCATTGACACCTCATTTTTGTGCAGGGGATGACTGTTGCTGTCCTCCATTTGTCTGCCACAGAGTCAGTTTGGAGGCTGATACTGAATAGCCTCTGTATGGGTTTGACAGGTCCTGTGTCAGGCAGGCCAGTAGGTAGCCTAATGTGTAATCTGGTCTCATAGAAGAGGTTTTCTTGACTTTGGAAAGTGCTTTGAGGATTTGTAGGGGGCAGAGATGAGGGAGAAGTTGGGGTTAAATTCATCTGCTACTATATTGGCTATGTCCTCAGGATATGAATATGTCATTTCATTTACTACTAGATCTGTGCAATGCTGGGCATTGTTTTTGAGGTTTCTAACATAAATAAAGAAAGCATTTTGGTTGTCTTTCAATTGGGTGTCTATTTTTACCTCATATCTAGCTTTGGTTGATTTAATCAGGGACCAGAATTCCTTGTTTAGTTTAGAAAGAGTATTTTTGACACTTTGACAGTATTATTTATAATATTATGTGATTATTTTTTTGTCTTTTATTGTAGAGCATGTTTATATTTGAGTTCCTCCATGAAAGTTTAGATTTAAAATTTGGCATTGTATTTACTTCAAAGAAGGACAGATGCATCTACTCAGCTGTTCACATGTGCATAGAATTTGATGGTAAAGGATTCTGTATGAGCAATAGGGTAATCATACTGGAGGGGGATGTTGAATATTTATTAAGTCTAGAAATATCTGGGCATACATAGTAGGAGATTTGTAATTTTCCGAGTTAATGTAGGGATAGTTAACATTCCCTAGGAGAATGGTGTTTGGCCTGATGCATATGGACTTCATAGTAATCAGGTAGGTGGTATGGGCCAAGAGGAGCATTTAGGTCATCCTATAGTTAGCTATGATGTGATAAGGGGTTTTATTAATGGTAAATTAAATGTAGAGTAGTTCCAGGTTGCTATTCTGTATCATGAGCCTGGAGGTGAGATTTTGTTTTAGAGATTTAGAGACACTGCCACCTTTAGTACTTTCATCTAGTGCAGTGGGTCTGAAAGTGTAACAGGTGTTGAAACCCTAAACTGATGGCGTGCTCTCAATGATATTGAACCACACTCCAGGGTAAGCAGCACCTGTAGGGAGTGGAGTTTTTTGCTGAGGTTCCTAGCATTGAGCAAAATACCTTTATGTTATTTGTTTTGTTATGTTGGAAGATTTTGAAGACTGGCATTCCCTAAAAAAGGCACTATATAGGACGAAAAGGTTTTAGCCAATATATTAAAGCCTTGATGAAATAGCTGTAGGCAATCCCTGGCCAAGCAGTTAGGACTGTCTATCATCTCTTCCTGGATTACTCACTGCAAAAGAAAGGGGGTCAGCACTGACAAGAGGAGGATTTAAGTATCTTACAATCTGTTCACCAGTGAGGGCAGTCAAGATAAGGTGAATAACCTCAGATGTAGAACCATAGCTAGCTCACCTGGCAACCTGTGCAGATTTCCAAACTGGCACTATCTCAACTCAAAGTTAAGAAGGGATAAACAAACTTCTTTGTTCCTTCAACTGTAGCAAGCAGCTTACTAATACTGTAACAGGCAGCCATGGTTAGTACCACAAACCCACCTCACACAGACAGCTTCAGACAAGCCATTAATACAGTATCGGCATTCACGTATCTGCTGATCACAGCCCCCTGACAGTTTGCTCCATGGATAGCCACTCACTTTGCCCTGTCCTAGTTATGTCTCTAACTGGATGGGTGTAACAATGCAGTACTGCAAGTGTGGCACTGCATTGTGATAGTGAAATGAGTTGTGAGTAATAGGACAAGCTGTCTTTCTTTACTGGTCAACCTATGTTCCCATCCTTATCTATGGTCATATGTTTTGGGCTGTGATAGAAAGGATATGATCACTAATAAAGGCTATATCAATGAAGTTTCCTCAGTTGGTTTCTGAACTCAGTCTCTATCACAGAGTGGGAAGCTTTCCAGGCTCAAACAATCTTGGAATATAGCCAATGTTTCCTTGGATTAAATAGAGTCAGTTGAAATATTTGCTCTTCAAGATTTATTTTTCTTAAAAAGGGTGGGATTTGTCTTTATACATTTGTTTTTCATTTCAGGTTTATGTCTACGATCCTTGACCCTGGAAGTGTTAGGTACTAGCCATTTTTCTTCTATAGATGTTTTGAGCATAGAATCTTTCTGTTAGTCAACTGAGTCAATTTTGTTAATTTCTGCATACTACTTATGCAGGCATTGGTCCTTTTGACTTTTTAATGTATTCCCTAATTATGAGGAAGATAGAAGAAAGGCTCCATTATTAGAGGCATTCTTTATTGTTTCACTATCTTAAATAAAGCTATCCAAATGTGCATCTCATCTTTGTATGAACTGTTATTAAATATTTGTATAGAGTATCAGTCCACTATAGGTACTTGCTGTTAAGTATGGGTGCCTGACTATGAGTGATGTCCTAGTGATATCCTGTGTCCAGGCTCCTGATAAATACGTGACATTATCCAACTGCTTGTATATATCTGGGGAGTGACCCCTCCCCCATATAAGGAGTTTGGGTCTGAAGTATTCTTTAGCCAGACTCTCGTTCGTTTTTTTATTTGAGTCTTTAACATGTTTTGCAGTCTGTTTTCAGTCAAATGTTTCCCTGTTTTATTTCATCATACTATTTTCACCTTTTATTTCCTTGTTACTATTTTCACCTTTTATTTCCTTGTTACTATTTTCACTTTTTATTTCCTTGTTACTATTTTCACCTTTTATTTCCTTGTTACAGCCCAAGTGCAATTTTTTTTATCCCATCACTTTCCATATCACCTTCCTTTCTGACAGCTGCTGCGATAATAGATTATGAATGTCTTTCATCTTCCAACTTTGTATTAACTTTGCTGATATTCCAGTAAAAGTCTGACACCTATAATTCATTTTATTTCTTTTTCTCTTTTTGTAGAAAGCATGTTTTTTTTTCTTTTTTTTCTACTTATTTATTGTTTCTGTTTTGTATTTTCACCATTATCATCTTGTTCCATATGTTCAGTTAGTTTTGCTTTACGTTTCTGTTAAGCCTCAGTTATCTTTAACCATCCTTTTGCTTCACGTCTTCCCTTCTTGTAAGTACTTCTGTCCCTGATCATCTAACTACCTTAGCTGATTTTTCCTGGTTTAACTTCTCCAAGTCTTTTGTGTTTCTAGTACCACAACAGGAAGGGACCCCATTAATAAGTCAAAGTATGATTAAAGTTCATGAAGTGAGTATTGTTTCACTCTTTGATGTTAGCCAAAAGTGCTCTTCGCAGAACCTGCAATGTGCCCAGTAATGACTCCTTCTGCAATTCATATGAATCCAAGTAGAAAACAGCTGCTACTTACTGCTTGCAGGCCCAGGCACATGTACAGGAGTCACTGCTTAGTCATCACCCAAATCCAAGATAAACAATTCTTTGTGGGTTTTCACTGAGAAATGTGCATCCACTGATGGTCTGTCTACACATCTGTCAGTGAGGATAGCTAAGAACTGCCACTGGACCAGGGATGAAATCTACAGAACAATTAATTCAGCCATTTGTAGAGCACATACTAAGCCTTAGTCAGCTGTCACTTTATGCCTCCCTCTGGTGGTAGAATTCATCATTACAGTTCACTGACACATTCAAAAGGGCTGGCATGGCTGAATTCTTGTGGTCACCTACAGAGCACTGCCAGAAACCTCAGGAAATATTCCATGCAGACCTATTTCTAGCATGAAAGCAGAGTGCTGGTAAGACCCAGCTAAGTGAGTTTGCCTTTCATTTCCTGTTTGGATCATCTATACAGTTGAACTGTCATGCCTCAGTGTTTTGTGTGAAGCTCTCATAAATATGTTTATGCAGATTACGTCTGTTGAGGACATTAGCTGCTTCTTGGACACAATATGCCCTGAAAGCTCAGTCTGTCTGTTTCTCTGTCTTCTCACTCTGATTATTTTCTCCCACCTTTATCCTATTTTGACTAAATGTGACAGCAGTAAATAGCTGACCATCCCTTCCATTTGAAAACGATTAATTTTGACCATCGTAGCTTTATATTGCTCCATTCAAGAAAAAACAGCAATAAAGATCACACTTGACTTGAGTTACCCTGACAGCTAAGAGGAGGAGGATTCAACAAGAGGAAGTTGGGGCCGCTGATGGATACATCAGTTATATAAAAACACATCTAACATCACTCAACCATTCATCCAGTTTCTGTGGCGAAGAAGTGAAGGCCGTCGTCAATTTAATAAGGTACACGTGATCAACAACCTAGGCCCATTTGTAACATTTATTGAACATATACCGTGTTTGCTTTGGGGCTAACTGCTTGTACCTTTTGCTGGATGTCTTTCGCAGGGGTGTAGAAGCGAAGGCTGTCGTTTGTTTATTGAGATCGGACTGATCATAACCACAGAGACTTTGTTTAGTTTTTGTTTTCATGATTCTTTAACTGTGTATTTTTGACTCATATTATTGTGGTGCATTCTCCTGAGTTGGTTATAAATTGTGGCTGGCACCAGGTTCGTTGGAAGTTGAAGGGAGATATTGATTTACCGTTATTTGTCAGCTAGCATTTTGTACTTTATTGAACTAACACGAATGGTTATAAATTACAGGGTTGATGCTGTTCAATATTGTGTAAGTGGGTTCCTTCTATTATATATGAATGACAACTTTTGAGTGGAAACTGTTAATATAAATAACTTTGGTTTATTAACCACACCCTCAGTCTTCACTCACACATACCACACCACACCCTTTTCACTAACACCATTAACAGCTCCTCTACCACCCACTCAACACCTCCTACTATCACTCACCACTGCTCTCCCACTACAAAAAGTAACATAAAAGGAGAAGAAACAAACTAATACAATGGCTCTCCTACACTTAAAGGAAGCTTTCTATGTATTAACTACTTTGGTTCTTTTCTGGTTATCCATCCTTACATCCTACCACAAACAACTTCATCTCACCTATCCAACTCAGTGGCAACCAGAAATCACAGCCAATACACTAAAGCTAACACACTTCCCTATATCTCCATTTGACCTTACCCCAACTTCACTCCACCCCTATGTTAATCATAAACCAACAAACAAAATTAATCCCTACTTATCCCAGAAACAAAATAAAATGCTACAAAAACTACTTAAGTTCTACCTATACCTAACTCTAAAACTCTCTTGCTGTGGAGACATACACCCCAATCCAGGACCTATTACTTCACTCCACCCAGACCTAACCCAACCAAATCCTCTTTATAACGGACCACCCTCCTCTCTTCTGCTCTTGAACATTAATGTACGAGGTATACTCAACAAAGTTCAGGACCTCCATGCACTATTGGCATTATGCAAACCAGATTTAGCCATACTTACAGAAACTTGGCTTAGACCAGAACACCATGATAATGAGATCACACCCCTGGTTACAATATTATACAGAAGGATATGCAAGGGAAAAAAGGAGGAGGTGTAGCCATTCTGTTTCAAATAATCTCACAGTAGAACAGCTTACCTACAACTCCAAAGATGTCAATGACATAGAGCTTATTCTTGCTAAATTAAAAATAAACTCTAGCAAACACATAGTCATAGCAGGTGCCTATATCCCCCCAGGAAACGATACTGGCACTATGGAGAATTTGCTACACTGGATGATTATCTCCCATCCTCATGAGACCATACTCCTAGGGGATTTTAATATTGACTGGTCTGACTGTACCAAGTACAATCCTTCTACCCACATTAACCTACATGGGTTTACCCAAGTCATAGATACCCCCACAAGAGTTGATAAGACAACCAAATGACAATCCATCTTAGATTGGCTACTTCTGTCTGACCACACCTTGGCAAACCAGGCAGGCTACCTACCTGACAATTTAAGTGACCACCAACCAACCTACCTTATTAGAAATAAATCCCAACAATATAACCAACCCATCCTCAGAATAATTCACAACAAAAAAAACTTCAAAACCAAGGACCTGAACAACGAACTAAAACACTGTGACTGGTGTCCCCTTAAACACCTACCCCTAGATGAGGCAGTAGATTACTTTAACTCAACCTTTCTCAAAATCCTAAATCATCATGCACCAGCCCGTACCATCAGAGTTAAAACTAACTATGCCCCTTGGCTAACAAAAGAAACTAGAACCATAATGAAAGATAGGGACAGAGCCTGGGCTCAATTTCATAAACTTAAAACTACCACCATAAAACAAATCTTCTTAGCACTCCAGAACAAGACCAAAAAACTTATAAAACTCAATAAAACCAATTACTCTAAAACCTTGCAAGACAAACACACACACAACCCTCAGAAATTCTGGTCCTCAATAAATAGATTACTGTACCCAGGTAAAACCAGCACTCCCACACCCATAGTACCAACCGATGCTGAGGACATCCCTACCCAATTCAACAAATTCTTCACCGAAACAGTCCTAGCCTTATCCAACACCCTAAATAGCACCACCATTCCCACTCCTTCACCAACCCCTGCTACCCCTATTACACAACAACCTCCCCCCAGCTTCTCCTTCTCCCCAGCATCCACACAACTCATTACTAAAGTCCTCAAGAAATTGAAACCTACCACACTGGCTGCTGATAAACTTCCCGCTGATTTCCTTCAACTATCAGCTGATGCCATATCTTACTCTGTGTCTGTCCTCATTAACAGATCCATATCTGAATCTAAAGTACCTAACCTCTGGAAAATATCTCATATTATTCCACTCCACAAAGGTGGAAACTCCCTTGAGCTCACCAACTACCAGCCAATTGCAATTTTATCACCCCTATCAAAAATACTTGAAAGAGTAGTACATACACAACTAATGCAATACCTTCTAGAAAATAACCTTATATCAGCATCACAACATGGATTTTGTCCCTCCCATAGTACCACAACAGCCCTATTATCCTATACCAACATCAACACCCACAGAAACAACGGACCTTTTGTATTCTCTGTTTTCTTAGACTTATCCAAGGCTTTTGATGTGGTCAACCACAGTATGCTTCTCAAAACTCTATCTACCCTCTACCTAAACTCCCTCACTATATCATGGTTCAGCAGCTATTTATCAAGCCAGCAGCAAGCAGTTCTATGGCAGGACCAACTCTCTTCCCTTCTACCTGTATCTATTGGAGTACCTCAAGGCTCCATTCTTGGTCCCTTACTATTCTCCATATTTACAAATCTGATAGCTGCTTACTCTCCTCTGTCTCTATAGTACAATATGCTGATGACACTACTATCATTTGTGCTGCCCCTACCCTAAGCAAGCTACAAATAATAACACAAAACACAGCTTCACTCTGGCTGAAGCATGGTTTTCTACCATAAAACTTTTACTCAATCCCAAAAAAAACAAAACTAATTCTCTTCAGCCCAGGTAGATCCCTTGCACTCAATGACCTCATCATTAACTCCAAGGACAATACCTCAATCACCCCAACAGCACACACTAAATTCCTAGGAGTAGTAATCGATAACAAAGTCAATTTTGATATACACATAGCGCAAACAATTAAAAACGTTCACAAAAAGTTATGTCTCTTGTATAGGAATAAGCAATTCATGACCAATTATACCAAAGCCACCATTGCCAGAACCCACCTATTATCCACCCTACTGTATGCCTCAACAATCCTGACTAATCTTCGCCACAGCGAACAAAGCAAAATGGCATCTTGCTACAACAAGATTGCCAAATTTGCCACAGATGCCTCTAATAGAGCCCACCACTGTCTTTCTCTCAAACAGCTCAACTGGCTTGAGCTACCTCAGTTACTTCTTACCACTCAACTCTCCAAAGACCACAAACTATATTACCTCCCAAATAAAATCCCCATTTTACAAGACCTAATACAACCCTACACCACCACCTGAGCCTTAAGGTCAACAGACCAAAAATCACATAAATGGCATCAAACATAGGAATGAGGCTGGCAAATCTCTTTTTGCCTGCTCTATAGCAAAAGGCTGGAACTTACTTCCAAAACACATAACTTCTACAGGTTCTGCTCCACAATTTAAAAAAACTACTCAAAACCCACTACTTTTACAACTGGCTATGCCCATGTGACTCCACAGGCTAATCCACTACATTTGCAGTGATACAATGATTCTACCAAGGATCACCTAATACTGCCTAACCTCTGTATATTAATTCTTAACTAACTATGTTCTATTCTGTTCATATCTACTTATTCATCTTTGAAGACAGTTAAACATTTACCTACATACAAGTGGTATGCTTCTGGAATACAATAATTGTACCTATACATATATCTGTGAAGAAATGTAAAATATGTTCTTGTATAATATTGTATGCATTTAGGAGAAAGTGTTGTAATTCATAAAATTATTTGTTAGATTGTTTTTTAATTGGAGCTTTTCTCCCCGGACCTCCGCTGAAAATGGATCTGTGTCCAGTCAGACTTTCCCGGTCAACAAATGTAAAATAAAATAAATAAAAATAAAAAAAAATAAAATAAAAATATGGAGTCACATGTATCAGTAACATATCTAAGTACGGTTGTAAATTCTTTTGCTCCTACTAGTATTGGAACTGTCTGTGTATCCTTCTTCCAGAGTGCCATAATTTCTGCCTGAAAATCCTGGTATTTTTTGTGTCTGTCTGTATGTAAGACACTGTACTCACTGGGTGTAGCGATTCGATGATCAATGATACTTTTGTCTTCTTTTCATGGACCGCTATATCCGGTTTTCTCAAATCTATTTTTTGAACTGTTGGTAATGTGTGATCCTATGTGATATAAACTTCATCATTCTCTGTAATGTTTTGAGGCTTATGTTTCCAATGCTTCTCAGCTACTTCAATATTGCAATGCTTGCAGAATCCCTAATGCAACAGTCTTACACATTATTATGCCTTTCAGGATATAGGCCCCCTGCCATTAGTTCATCACACCCAGCAACAAGATGTGTGACTTCTTTCAGTTCTGGTTTACAAAGCCTGCATTTATCTACATCTCTGACATGCTCGATGGACTTTGGAAACCGACATGTACATAGTCCACTATCCTAGATCACCAATAGTGACCTTTCATCTTTTGATTTAAATTCACCTCTCCAGCTTTCCTCAACTGATTGTGAAACAGATGTCAAGTAGCACAATTCTTTCTTTCCTAGTCCTGATTCTGCTTCAACCTGTAATTACAGACTGTTTCTACTACCTTAATTCTAAAAGAGACTGAAGAATGTGTTCTGAAGACGTTTTACTAAAATGTTAAAGCAATGTCATAGCACGTATTTTCTATCTGACCATATAACTCATTAAAACCAATTCCCACTTTTACTATAAAAAAACTCCTCCAGAAATTGAAGCCATGCTCCAATGCTCCAGATAATATCCCTGCTTATTTTCTCAGTCTAGCCACTGAAGCAGTCACCTACCCCATTAGCATTCTAATTAACCGTTCAATCCAGGAATGCATAGTACCCAAAATTTGGAAAAAGGCCTTCATTATACCATTACATAAAGGAGGCAACAATAATAATGTTACCAACTTCCGTCCCATTGCTATCCTGTCTCCTATCTCTAAACTCTTAGAAAAATGCATTCAACAACAACTTCTTCCACACTTCTAAGATAATCAGCTTCTAACACCCACACAACATGGATTCAGGCCAAATCACAGTACTATGACTGCCCTTCTCTCCTTCCTTGAAACTATTAATAAAGCCCGGGATTCTGGCCTTATTGTTTCCACCCTACTACTTGACCTTTCTAAAGCCTTCGATACTATCTCTCATAGTCTGCTTTTAACTAAACTCTCTAAACTTAACCTATCCCCTTCTTCCTTGAATTGGTTCTCCAGCTACTTATCTAACCGATATCAAGCAGTAAAATGGAAAAAGGCCACCTCCTCATTTCTTAATACCCCAACCGGAGTCCCCCAAGGATCCATATCAAGTCCTCTTCTTTTTAATATATTTATAAATGATTTCCAGAACTCTATTCCTTTCTCAAATATCATCCAATATGCAGATGATTCAACTATCATCTGCTCTGCCACATCTACCCCTGTACTCCTAAAACTTACTCAAGAAGCTTTTTCAACCACTGAGCAATGGATGAAAAGAAACCACCTTGTATTAAATGCCTCTAAAACCAAACTAATGGTATTTACTCCCTCTAAAACTACCTCATTCAACTTTAACTCCTTCACTATCACTAGCCAAAACAATATACCTCTGGAACTGGTATCAGAGACCAAATTACTTGGAGTCCAAATTGACAACCAGCTTAAATTCCATTCCCACTTACAACTAAACATCAAAAAGACCCATCAAAAACTAGGCATGCTCTACCGACAAAATCATTACCTTACCCATGCCACTAAAGTAACTCTCTCTACTTCCTTTCTTATCCCCTCCCTTCTCTATGGAACTCCTCTTCTCACTAACCTACAATCCTCTCTTAAATCTCAACTTTCCTCCCGCTACAACAAAATTGCCAAATTTGCTACCAGCCATAAGTCGTCCTTCCATCACTGCTCTTCTCTCCAAAAACTAAAATGGCTAGAACTACCAAATCAACTCATCTATACACAACTAACTCTTGCACATAAGCTCATTTTTAACCCCACCCTCTGTCCTTCCCTCTCTTCTACCTTTAAGATGTACCTTCCTGATCGAGTACTAAGGTCCAATAATCAAAATCTAATAGAAGTGTACAAACCATCCCGTCCACCAGGCAAAAATCTTCTATCTTATGGTTTAGCACATCTCTGGAACTCCCTACCACCTTCCATTCGTACCACTTCTAACCATTACTCTTTCAAAAAATCTCTTCACTCACACCTAATATCCCAGTGGGAATGCTCCTGCTCTCTCCCCACATAACAAATGATATCAAACTCCTGTTCCCTTCATTCCATGGAAAACATACCCCTTTTTCCCTTCATTCCATGCCTTAGATTCCTTCTCTCTCTCTTTCTCTCTTCTCTTTCGATCTTATTCTCTTCAAAAACGTTCTCATTCTATCATCTCTCCATATACTTTTATTCCAGTACTATATGTTAGGTGTAAATAATGCATCAGACTGTTACTACTTATATGCGATTTGTAAACAATGAATCAGACTGTAACTATGAACTGTATGTTCCTAAGAAGAAATGCCTCTCAGCTGTACAATGTAATGCTCCATTGCCAGTCAGTTTTAACTCAAACCTCATCACTAGTGTGTATTATTTGCAATGTTTGCTGTTTTAATTGTAAATGTCTTGCTCAAAACTGCAGCCCTTGTATAAATATAATATTTAAACTATTGTAACCTAGATTGCTATTGGAGCTTTTCTCCCCAGGGCTCCATTGAAAACGGGTTCAAATGGCCCAATGGACTATCCTGGTAAACCAACTGCAAATAAATAAATAAATAAATAAATAAACTCTTTAGTGCACTTCAGTTTATTACTGGGTACTGTTGAACGCATGCAGAATTCTAATGTAGCAATGTAGTGATTTCTAACATTCTGCACAGAATGCACTTATGAGCTGGGTCCTCATGCAACTCCTCCTGAAGAGATTCCATACATTAGATGGTGAATCTATCCATTCAGTTTTAATAACAACTTCAATTTAGACATATGCAAAATTTGTTGATCATTGAACAGCAAGACCAAGTGGCAGGTAGCACAGAGGATTAAGCCTGTGAACAGTTATCAAGCTGCTTCCTGTACTCAAGGGAAAAGAACTTGGTTCCTTCCAATCAGTGTGACCCTGAGCAAGTCACTTGACCAGATAGTACTCCCAGGTCTCCCTTGAAAAGGGATATGTATATCCAGTAGGTTTACCTGGTTAACCAGTGTATAGAATAAAATAAATAAAAAAGCAAAGTGTAATACCTATTATATGATTGTGATATTATTTAAGATAGTCTATTTTCAAATGATAGCAATGATATTAGTTTTGCGCAAAGCTTAAGAATAGCTTCTTTAACCACAGTCATAACGTTTGACATAAACACAAAGGCAGTTATTTGCAGAAGCCTACTGTATTTTTAAGTAGCTAGAAAATGTTTAATTGCCCAAACACATGGTGTACTTTCACTGTACAAAGCAATGCTGCTCATTCTTAAACGGACACACAAATTATGTGGTTACTCCTCTCACATAGACTGTATTCTATAATATAGTACCAGTATGCTATTGTATTTATTTGTACAATTTTTGCTAAAATTTTTGTGTAAGGAGTTAGTTCTTTACACAAATTTCATTACCGAAATCCATACAATACTTTGGATATATTAACCACCCTACAAAGAGTGTTCTAACACAAGCGCTTGTTCCCTTAGACAGACACAAAGAGATTGTGATGAATGCTGTTACACATACTCAATTTCTTCGACTTTATCTGCACTAGTCCCTGACCTTGAGATGCTTGCAGAAAGTATAGCTTCTTTAGAAATCTCCCACTCACAGTAAGCAATACTTTATATAAGCAGAAGCCTGCCCACACAGTAGAGAGAAAAATGAAGATGCTTGAAGCCTTTTCAGCCTGAGTACAGTTAATTGCCTAAAATGCACAAAATCATATTAAAACCTACTGTTCACTGAAAAAAGCTCTGTTGCTTAGGAGTTGCAGTGAATGCTGTCACATTTTTTTTCTGTCATACAGTTCCTCCACACTTTTGTTTACCTAAGCACATATGCATCTGTCTAACATAACAAGCTATTACACATAACACGGTCACATGCATATCACTAGTATGTCAAGAGATGTGGTACAGCAAAGCAACAATAATCCTAGGAAGATATTAGAAAAAAAGGCTTTTACTGCTCCATCCAAGAAACATTTCCTAGTGCCATTCATTCAGGTGGGAACACCGTCCATTTGCTTTCTGAGTGACATTGAACTGCCATATCCACACTAGCCAACTCCTTCACCAATAGTCCACTGCCTCAAATGCTTTATCTGGAAAAGTTTTCCCTACCTGGTACCGCCTCACTCCTACTTTAACTTTTAAGCTTTCCATCAAAAATTCCAGGTATAGACTCAAAATATGTGTTTTTACTAAATTGTCCTGCCAGTGTTTTTAATAACTGTCCACAGTACAAGACATTCCACTTTCCTTGTTACCCTTGCGCAGCCTCTAATACAGCCTCTAATTACACAACCTAACACACCTCTAATCCTAATGTTATTGTTGTACTTAATAACGCATTGTATTGCTACAGAATTTCTCTTTTATGTTAATGAGCATGATTAATCACCTGCTAAGTTTCATTCTATGTGCCATAGTTGCATTACATTTTTGGTTCACAGATTTACAGGTAAGCACTAGGCCATCAGTCTGCAGACCATTACAAATGCAGCCACAAACTCCTATTTGAAAGTTCTTTGTAGCCTTAAGAAGGGCAAAACAAAACAGATGGGGGGGGGGGGTTGGGATTTGAGGTTGCCCGTCCCATTGTCTGTGTTTACTCTGAAGGTGTCAAGGGTCATACTCTGCTTGACATGTAATAGAAGTTTGTTCCAGATGTGAGGGGTGCATTAGGATATGATTCTGTCATGCCACTGTGTCTTTTTTATCTGTTGATGAAGATTTAATTTCTTTAACTAGGTATTTGAGGTAGCATTTGTTCTGTAAAAGACAAGGCTAATCAGAGATCTCCACCGATGAGTCTATAAGAGACTGAGTACAGAGGGAGGGCTGCCACTCTGTTCTGATATCTAATATAACTGATGTCCCTGATCTTTTTAAGTTATGAACCTCTGAGGTCTCTCAAGCTGAGTGATATAGTTAGACAAATACATGCCAAAATGCACATTATATTCTAAAATGGGTCTGATGAGATGTGAGTTATGGGGAAATAAGACGGCTTTGCAGCTAATGCCTTTGGAAATTAAATGAGCCAGCCAGAAGGCTTTCTGAACTCCTGTGGAGAGATGATGATCAAATAATAAGGAATTACCATCAAAAATGCCTCAATTCCCTATGTCAGCATTTGATTGAATGGGAGCCTCAATTATATGTTGAAAATGTTTGAACGATGCCACGTTTTTTTCACGTTTAATTTGAGACCATTGTACTTTTCACCACTTGTTAACATTGTTTAACCCATATTTGGTGAAATTGTGAGTCAGTGGAAGATCAAATAACAACACACAATTTACAGTCATCTGCAAACTCTGATAACCGTAAGCCAGGAGTGTTCGCCTGAAGGTCTCATTCCATTAACTGGGAAAACTGCTCATGTACCTATACACTTGCCCAATGCTTTCTGGAATTCATTAATTCCAGTGGTTTGAAGCAGCTTGTTCTTACCCCCATTAGAGGTAGCAACATCCTTGACCTGGTCATCACTAACATGGGCGACCGTTGCTCTACACCAATAGTCAACTCCTCCCTGGTTAGATCCGACCACAAACTAATCACCTTGGAAATCTACACCCCCCCCCCCCCCCACACACACACACAAAAGTAACCACCATGAAAAACTTCTCCAAAGCTAACTTTGGGCTCCTAAAAACAGAGGTAACTAACTTCACGGCACCTATGCAAATGGACAATAGTTCCATGACCACTGAATCATACACCAATGCACTGTACGAACACGTACACAAATGAATGAATCTCGCCATACCCAATCGAACCAAGACGCTCTCCTCAAAAGTAAGGAAACCACAATCTGGTGGTCCCCTGCTATACACAAACTCTACAACAGGAGGAGGGAACTGATGCGGAATAAGGCAAGGTCCCAAGACTGAAAAACTTTGTTAGCATCCTCAACAAAAGGTTGAGATCCCTCATCAAATCCTCTAAAGCTAGCTATGAAAACAGAATCGCAGTAGATAGTAAAGACAACCATAAGGCCTTCTATAGTTATGTAAAGAATCTCCATGGCAATACCCAGATTTCCTCTGAGCTACTGCACAATGGTAGCTCCTATACCAAGCCAACAGATATTGCCAATATACTGGCTGACAGATTCAGTGCTAACTTTACCCCTCCCCCACAAAGGACCAATCACAATACCAGTAGATTGCCAGGCAGTCAATATTACTGCTGCACAGGTTAAAACAGCACTGTCCAAGGCCAGGAATACAGCTTCTATGGGACCTGACAATATCCCTGGCTGCTGTGTTCTACATGAACTACAGAGTGAACTGGCACCTCACCTGTGTGCCCTGCTCAATCACAGCCTCACCTTAGGCTTTGTCCCTACCGAATGACACACTGCTGCAGCCATCCCTCTCCATAAAGGAGAAGCGACTACATACCCTGGAAATTATCACCCAATTAGCCTGATGAGTCTGATATGCAAAGCTATGGAACGCATCATCATGGACCTAATAAACAAGGATATAGGGAATCTCCAAACTCTGGATCCTACACAGTTTATTTTTGTGAACTGGAGATCATGCCTGCTCAACTTGGTTGACTTCTTTGACTCAGTCATCAGAGCTGTGGATGAAGGCAAGGTGGTTCATACAGCCTACCTTGATCTGGCCAAGGCCTTTGATACCATTCCCCACTCAGGAATCATAGAAAAACTCACTAAGCTAGACATCAACCCCTATATTACAAGGTGGATTGCAAACTGGCTCACAGATAGAGCCCACAGTGTGAAAGTAGCTGACTCCAAGTCAGACTGCCAACCAATCACGAGTGGAGTCCCACAGGGTTCAGTCATGGGTCCTCTCCTGTATCTACTTCTCTGAAGTCCAGGCCAACATGAAGGGACTCTGGCTGACAAAGTTCACAGACGATTGCAAGTTGGGAGCTATTATTAACTCCCTAAGTGATGTTGACATCGTACAGAAAGGCCTCAATGACACCAACAACTGGTGTCAGAACCATGGCCTTAAGAGCAATGCCAAAAAATATGTCGTCACCCCCATTGGGAAAAACCCAATTCCTTTGAATTACCACATTGATGGTAGTCCACTGAACACAGAAGGTGTTATAAGAGATCTGGGAAAACAGGTTGACAGCAACCTCTCTTTTGACCACCACGTTGCCACTGTGGTCAGAAAGTCCTGCTCTGTGGCACATCTCATTACTAAGGTTTTGCATCCAGGAAGAAAGAAGTCATTGTCTCCCACTACTCTTCCCTCATTAGGCCAATCATCAAGTACAATGCCCCATTTGGCATGTACCTTACTAGACATCTGCAACAACTGGAGCGGCCACAAAAGTACCTCACAAAGAGGATCCTAGGCCTTAAACACTTGTCCTATATGGACAATCTCAAAAAACTCCAACTATTCTCTGTCTCATATCGCCTATTTAGAGGTGATCTCTGTTTGACTTACAAAGCCATGTCTGACGCAGCTTTATTAGAAATGTTACATCTAAATAAATCCCAATCCCTCCACACCACATGCTCCAGAGACCTCAACCTCATTAGCACAATCAACAGAACATGCTGGAGGGACAGGTTCATAACTCAGAGAGTGTCCATGCTATGGAATAGACTCCCCATACATGTCAAGCAGAGCACCTCATTGGCCATCTTCAAGAGAAATCTTGATGAGAGGATGGTAAATATAAAATTCACCCCGGGGATCACTCTAGTGACTCTACTCTAGAGAGGCATTAGGAACTAAGGTCTGGTGGCACAATGCCAGGGTAATCCTATGGGCTAGGCTTGTAAAGGCTCCAGGTCCATTAGCCTAGTACACACCTATGAACCTATGAAATAGATGACAAATATGAGACAGGCCAACACTGAGTCCCATGGTACACTGCTAATAACTTTTTTGCTTTCATAAGTGTCATCTGCAGCTCTAACCACATGGATTCTTTGAAACAACCAGTTAGCTATCCATCTAATAACATAATGTTTTACATGAAGATTTACAAGTCTGTCAATAACACTTGTATGGGGAATAGTGTCAAAAGCTGTGGCTTTGGCCAGGCCCATATATGCTGTATGTATTTTCTGACCACTATCAACTGCATCTGTTACTTTCTTTCAATGAAAATAATCAGTTTAAAGAGGCAGGACCTTCTGTTAACAAAGTCAAATTAATGAGGGTCCAGGATTAAGAAATTTTCAATGTCCAGGTTAATAAGATATGAGAAAATACATACCATAGCATTCTATATGAGGCTAATGAGATAAGTAGGCCAATAGTTTCCAGGGTCTATAGTTGGTCCAACCTTACACAATGGCATTACAATGGCTGTTTTCCAAACTTCAGGAATGTATCCAGTAAAGAGGCATAGATTAAAAAAGTTAATATGGATTTATAAGGGCCATATTTAGCACTGATAATCAGGCAAACTGGTATATAATTAGGGCTATTGAAGAAGTATTTTTTTAGTCACTGAGAGGGCTGAGAGTATGTGTTTCATAGTAAATAAAGATCTTGGTTGGGATTGTGGAATCTGTGGATTAGCTATAACTGCTGGTGGAATAAAAGTTACACAAAAATTTGCCGGCTGTAATATTAGCTATTTCTTATGATTCATGCCCCAAGATTTAATAAAATCCATGTACGCACAGTGTGGAGACTACACAGAATGTAACTATGTACACGGCCATGGTTCCCCCTCGGCAGCACGCCATGCATATTAATGATGTTGCACTGCCAAGGGAGATCATAGTAATAGAGATATTGAATCAGTGTAGGGAGAGGTCTAGCAGCTACCCGTGACTGCAGATGAGTGTGAGGCTGCCTGTAATGCTCCCTGCCACTGCTGTAATGTTGTGAAGTGTGTCAACTGTCTAATAAGTCATTTTTATGATGTATTGTTTTTTTTTTTTATAGTTTTATTATTGTTTTTTTTTTTTTTTTACTGAATGTTTGTGCAACATGGTGCAAAATGCAGCAATGCCAAACTGTGCTCACATATAGACAGCTGACACCTGGCAGACATCTAAAATATTAACCGGCTGTAATTAATTATCATAATTAAATTTATTTTCATTATTTTTTAGTGTATATTTGCACAGAGCAGAGTGGAGCAGAGCTGAGTGGAGCTCATACATACATGGCAGATACTTGCCAGACATCTAAAAATAGAAACCAGATGCTATTAATTATTTATTTATAGGTGTGTTTAAACATGTTTGAGTGGTGTAATGCAGTGGTCAGCAACACTGACAGGTAGCCTAGTAGTATATGTGAAGGTATACTAGTTTTTATGACATCCAACTAGCTCCATGGGTAAAGTTGCAGTTTTATGTGTACTAGGTCCTGGGTTCAAGTCCATAACAGCCAGAATATGCCTGTAAATGAATGTACTATTTCTCTTTAATTTCATTACAGTATTGTGAATTTTTGTCCTGCTGCACTCTGCTAAGCACTGCTCATTCATGCTAAGCAGTGCATAAACATGCTAAGGCTACCAATGTTTGTGCGATGCTAAGCCTCTCTAAAACTAAAGTTCTGCGAGTTTTCGTGCTGCTTAGTTTCACTTAGCTGGTTTGCCTGCTGCTAAGTGACACTGCACTTTTTTGAATGTTGCTGAATGATGTGTAAGGGTAGGAAAACAGCATATATCAAGCCCAATAGGTGGGAATTCTGCAAGTCATTGGAGTTCAATTAACTGTTGGTATGGTTGGTGGTGTTGGCAAAGGTGTGTTCTTTCGTGTGCAGTGGTGGGGCATTCAGAAGTCCAGGGTATTGTTGGGCTCTTTAATAAAAACCATGAACCCAGCCAGATGCAAGGTGGATTCCAGGGCTCAGAATGTAAGGTGGAAGCCTGGGACTGTTTGACCAGGGAACTCACCAGTGTTACTGGTATCCCCCACACAGGTGAGCAGTGTCATCACCATTTTGATGACCTGAAAAAGAGAAAGAGTGGAACCCTGGACTCCTGGGTCCAGGAAGCTCAAGCTGGGAATACTCCACAAGTATGTAAGTATGTCTGCCTCTGTCTAACCAAAATGCAAGCTGAATGTCTGCAAAACAGGTATGCATAATAGTGTGCTTCTCTCCCAACAGCTGCAGCTGAGAGGGCTCGCAATGTTGAGTCCCATGCCAGGCAGCTGGCCAGGTTGATCCATGAGCATGGTAAGGATAACCATGCCCCAAGATTCTCGCTACACATTTCTAAACATACTGGAAAATATTAAGATACAACCAAACACCCTAATACTGGGTGATTTCAACTACCCTGCCATTAACTGGGAAAACTACTCGTGTACCAACACCTTTGCCCAACGATTCTTGGAATTCATAAATTCCAACTCCCTGGATCGACTAATCCTTAGTCCCTCCAGGGGCTCCAATATCCTAGACTGGTCATTACCAACATGGGAAATCGATGCTCCACACCTATGGTCACCCCCACATTGGTCAGGTCTGACCATAAGCTTATCATCCTTGACATCCACATCCCACCCCCACCCCCGAGTAAGGAAACCTCTGTAAAAAACTTCACCAAAGCCAACTTCATTCTACTCAAGTCAGAAGTGGCAAACTTCATGACACCCATGCAGATGGGAACTGAAAGTTCGACTGCTGAATCCTACACTAAGGCACTGTATGAGCACATCCACTCATGCATGAATCGTGCCATCCCCAATAGAACCAAGATGCTCTCTTCCAAAAAAAAGGAAGCTAATCTGGTGGTCCCTTGTCATAAACAAAATTTACAACAAAAGGAAGAAACTGTTGCAGAAAAGAGGAAAATCCCAGGATGCAAAAAACTCCCTTACCAGCCTCAGTAAGAAGCTGAGATCCCTCATAAAATCCTCCAAAGCTAGTTACGAAAATAAAATTGCCAAAGATTCCAAAGACAACCACAAGGCATTCTATAGCTATGTCAAGAATCTAAATGGCAATGCTCAGATCTGCTTTGAGCTACAACAGAATGGAATTAAATATACTGATCCCAAGGATATTGCAAATATCCCTGCAGATCGATTCAGTGCAAACTTCACCCCCCTCTCACCCCCTAAAGGGCCTATCTCAATACCAAAAGATTGCCAAATTCCGGTAATAATGGCCACACAGGTAAAAAACGCACTCTCCAAAGCTAAGAATACAGCTTCCATGGGACCAGACGACATCCTAGGCTGTGTACTACATGAACTACAAAATGAACTGGCACCTCATCTAAGTGTCATGTTTAATCATACCCTCACCTCAGGCTTCGTGCCCACTGAGTGGCGCACAGCTACAGTTATCCCACTCCACAAGGGGGGATCCACCTTGGATCAAGGGAACTACTGGCCCATCAGTCTGACGAGCCCGATCTACAAGGCCATGGAATATATTATCATGGAACTTATAAACAAAGACATTGGCAAGCTTCAAACACTGCACCCTACACAGTTTGGGTTCGTGAAGGGCCGATCTTGTTTCCTGAACCTGATTGACTTCTTCAAATCAGTCTCCAGAGCCATGGACAAGGGTAAGGTGGTCCACACAGCCTATGTGGACCTTGCCAAGGCCTTCAACACCATCCCCCACTCTGGAATCATAGATAAACGTACTAAGCTGGGCATTAATCCCTACATCACTCAATGGGTTGCCAACTTGCTTACTGACAGAACCCACACTGCAAAAGTAGTCAACTCCAAATCCAGTTCCAGACAACTGACAAGTGGAGTACCTCAGGGTTCAGTCGTGGGACCGCTCTTGTTTGGCATCTACTTCTCTGAAGTACAGGCCAACACTAAGGGACTCTGGCTAACAAAGTTCTCAGATGACTACAAACTGGGAGCCATTATTGAATCCCCAAATGATGTGGATATTCTACAAAAGGGACTTACAGAAACAGATGCTTGGTGCCAGAGCCATGGGCTCAAGCTCAATGCCAAGAAATGTATAATTATTCCTTTTGGGAAAAAACGTGTACCTGTGAATTACCACATAGGTGGCAGTACACTAAGCACCGAAAGTGTGATAAGAGACTTAGGGACACAGGTGGACAGTGGTCTCACCTTCGATAACCACATTGCCACAACACTCAGGAAATCCTTCTATGTGGCACACTTCATCACTAAAGGCTTTTCATCCCGAAAAAAGGAGGTAATTGTCCCACTGTACTCATCCCTCATTAGACTCATTATAGAATACAATGCCCCATTTGGTATGTACCTCTCAAGACATTTGCAACAACTGGAAAGGCTGCAGAAATGCTTCACTAAAAGAATCCCAGGCCTAAAGCAGATGCCCTAAATCCAAAATGCAACAAACAAACCATTGAAAACAGAACAAAAATCCAATAGTAAGCGGAGTCCGTGAACCAAGAGGCTGTTAAGTATTTATTACTTGTAAAAATGAAGCACTTTTAGTTGATGCTAATGTGCCAAGTTCTTCAGATTCTGAAGAACTTGGTGCATTAGCGTCAATGAAAAGCACTTCATTTTTACAAGTAATAAATACTTAACAGCCTCTTGGTTCATGGAGTCTGCTTACTATTGGATTTTTGTTCTGTTTCTAAAGCAGATGCCCTATGCTGACCATCTAAAAAAAACCTCACCTATACTCTGTCGCATATCGTCTACTCAGAGGTGATCTCTGCTTAACATACAAGGCCATGTCAAACCCAGAGCTGTTGGATATGCTACACTTAAAAAAAATTAATCCCTCAGAGACACATGCTTCAGGGATCTAAACCTTGTCATCACAATGAACAAAACATGCTGGAGGGATAGGTTCTTGACCCAGAGACTCCCCAGACTCTGGAATAGACTGTTCATACATGTCAAGCAGAGTGCCTCTTTGGCCCTCTTCAAAAGGAACCCTGATGATTGGATGGGAGATAGGAAATTCACCCCGGGGATCACATCAGTCGCCTTGCTAGATAGGGGTCCAGGGAAGTAAATACTGTGGAAATAAATAGGCAGGGAAGTGTTATGGCTAGGCTCATATAGGCCCTAGGGCCGATAGGCTAGTACCAACCTATGAACCTATAAGTATGGATTTAGTATGCCAACTGTAGTGTAATAAGCAGTAAAGAGTAAAGTATTTACTGCAATAAAGTATACAGAAGAAAAACTGTACTGCAATAAATGGGCAAGTAGAACTGTAGTGCAATAAATGGGCAATTAGAGCTGTAGTGTAATAAATGAACAATAAGAACTTTATTTCAATAAAGCATTAGCAATACCAATAACAGCAAGCAAAATGTTGTTCAGCAGGATTGTGTTGTCAAAACCATTGTAGTAGAGCTGTACGCATTGTTTGTCTATGGTAAGGTTGCTGCAGTCAAGTGTAGCACTGTAATAGCTGTAGCCAGCAAATCTAATGCTCTGCAAACTGTATTGCTTAACTCATAGTACTGTCCAAGGCTTTCCCCAGGCCAGTATTGTTCACATAATGCCCTCTCTTCCTCAGAAATCAGGTAATAAAGGTATATGGGTGAGGTGGCTCAGTCCATAGGCAGATATTGTGTGTGGACTTCACAGATATTTCAAACCAATAACAATAAAATGTGTTCACTAGCATTATTGATTCTAAACTATGACTTTTTTCATATATGCAGTATGGTTGTATTCCATGCATGTGTGTTCTACTGTCACTGCAGTCTACTATAACACTGTAATAGCACTAGAATGCCAATGGAATGCCCTGTAACTTGTATTGCACAATTAATAGTATAGTTCCAGGTGATCTCCAGGCAAGTATCAGTCACTCAATAGTTAGCAGTGACTCAGTATCTCAGTCTGTTAAATGCTTTGTATGCAGCGAATTTTGCCACGCACAGTCCTGCGTTCGAATCCAGTGGTATATAGCACTACATTTTCAGTATCAGTCATATAATGCTCACATTTTCTCTCTCACCAGGAACACAACAAATATATGGATGAGTTAACCCATATTATGAGCAGTTAGTGTGTTTTGATTTCACAGAATGTTAACATCAATACCAAGAATGTTTTTCATCAGCATTGTTGAGTCATAATAAAACTGTGTAATCCCAGTACGGCTGTATCCCTTGCATGTCTGTTCTAAGTTGCTGCAGTCAATTATTACATTATTTGCAGATGTCCCTTGCAGTCACAGCTATAGGGGTCTACTCACATGCCTACCAGCTAAGGCATGATGACTGTCTAATTTACTTACTGTACACAAACGTGCCTCTCAAACGTCATGATTTCTCATAATGTAATTAAAACTGCCTAACCGTCTGTCACATGATTAGCAGATAAATTATTACTTGGAATGCAATATATTACCAAATCCAACACCTGGGTAGTTATGTAAGTCCACATTATGTGAAACTATTCCGTATAGTGTTGTACCTGCATTTGTTACTGTTTCACCCTACTGACCCATGCTAACAGCTTGAGCGGTATATACGTGCTACATCAGTTATAGGAGAATTGTAATCACTGTACTCAAACCTGACACTACACACCTGTAGAGTATATATTTCAGTGTATTGAAGGATATAATCTGCAATGTCAGTAATTTAATTTTTCTCTCTCTCCCATCCCCTTATTTTCATTTATTTATTACTGTTATTTATTGTTATGATTTAATATTAACATATTTTGTTACACTAGCTATATTTTGGAAAAATCAGTTTTATTATTGCTATGTTTTATTATAATAATAACATATTTTGTTAAATTAACTATATATTGGAAAATGTGTTGATTATTGTTATGTTTTATTATGATGCAATATTAACATATTTGTTAAACTAACTGTTTTGTTGACCCTATGGTTAAATTTTTACTGGCATGCTGTTACCATGCTAACTGTTATGTTACTTAATGTTGTGTTGCACATGTTATACATTAGAATTAATTTGGATGAATAAGTATGATGTTCGATTCTGTTAATACTAACATTGGTTTGGTTATTACTAACCATAACATATTGCTATACTTCATTTCCCACAGCACGTCAAGGTAAGCCGGTTCCTCCTAATCCTCCTACCTTTCCTCAACCGGCCATGGCACCAGGGCCCATACCAGTGGTGCCCTCTCTGCTGCCCCTGCACTACCTGTGGTGTCAGGTAGTACCATCCAAGGGGACAGGGCCCGGCCTCCCTCTGGGAGTGGTGGCAGAGGGGGTGTTGTCACCCATGTGGAGCTACCAGAATAGTCCACCATGGCTATGACTGACTCCTGAGCTGGATTGAGGGCATGCTGACCACCTTGATGGGGCAGCCTCACTCTGGTGTCCAGCATGTAGCACAGCCACCCTTGGGGAAGTGATGGACTAGTATCGACAGTCCCATGGGTGGGGACATGAGCCACACTGCTGCTGTCTGGAGGCATGTGGGACTCAGATTCCACAACATTCACCCCCTCATGTTTCACAAACTACCCCTGTTTGATGTTTTGTCTGTCTTGTCTGCTTCTGTCTTGTCTGCTTACAAATGCATCCTCACCTACCCAACTTACCTCCCCCACACATACTTATGTTCCTTCCACAACATTCCACTCTCACCTTAAAAAAAATGGGCACCTGTCCCAAAAACAAAATATCATTCCCATACATAGCTTTCTGTTTCACACTCATAATTCAGTCCAATTGGCTTAACAATGAAGTTAAGTTGTCCACACCCCTCTTTCTGGGGTTTGAGAATCCAAATTCATCTACAAATTCTGTCAAACTGCACAGTTGTTGCTGTACAAGAAATGGATAGCCATAGTTCTTTCCTACACCTTTCCTGAACATCCCTCCCTTCCTTTCATTATGTTTTTCCCTCTTCTTGCCCCCATTTCACCACTTTCCTATCTCCCCTTTTTCTTTTCTTTATATTTTTTTAATGTAGAGCTGTATGATGAGCAGCATCATGTAGCTTCGCTAAGCTCAGCTAAACAGAGCTATAATGACTATATGTGTTTCCAACATTGTAAGACACATGTACAAAATATATACCTTTGCCATGTGCCATGTTTCAGACACAAGTCCCTCACACCTGCAGCACACTGCATTAACCCACCACACCACACACCTCTTACTTAACACAGGTGGTTTAAACAAAACATAGTAATTGCCATTTACAAGTCATTAGGTGTGTTTCAGCAGATCTGCACACCGCGCCGTACCACTCAAACTGGAATAAAAAGTAATGGAAAAAATGGGAGTGTACCTTGGACTCTAGTGCAATAGTACACCATTAGAAAGCCAAAGACATGATAATGGATGTAACTGAGGCCTGTGAAAGCAGGTAAATGTACCTTTTTATCGGCAACATGTAGAAAGTCACCTGCTAAGACATTCATGGCTAAATACATATTCAGCTGGGGCTCTGGTGCAGAAATACATCCATATAAAGCCATGCACGTACTGATGGATGTAGTAAATGTATGTTACAGCCTGTATGTGTGCAAACATAAATTGCAAATGCACCCACTGTAGCAATGACTCAGTAGTTCAGTCTGTTAAATGCCTTGCATACAGTCCATTTTGCTACACACAGTCATGGGTTCAAATCCACTGTTGGGCTGCATTTCGATTACATTATTGTGAAGACAGCAATTAATGAATGACTCATGTAATCATTATCTACACAAAGCATTACAAAGTAAATAACTGCTTTTCACTGCTGGAAGTCACAGGCTAGCAGGCAGGGATACACATCCCACATCCGTATAGCATTTCTATATGTCACCTAGTACTCTGTTATTGACACAGTTGCGTAACAATCATACCTTAAATACATGCCGTAATTGTAGTGTCAGGGAACTCTTACCCTGGATCTGGATCTGCCTCTACAACAAGGCTGACACAGGTACACCTACAGCTTGTTGTCCTCCAAAGTGTTCACACTCACTGCCTATGTCTATTACCAGCAGCAGCAGCTGCAGTCTGTGGTACTCATTGCTCTATGTAAAGGTTTCTGCTACAGACCTACCTTCTGCAATTATGTAGTCTCCTCACCCCAGTAATGTCCATTTCAACAGCTAAGAAAGGGGCCCTGCTCTACATGAAGGCCTTATATATTGCACAGTGGTTGCATGTCATTGGCTAATGAAACTGCAGCTCAGCTGTTTTGGCTGTAATTAGCATATCAGAGTCACAGACTGGTTTAGAGGCAATTACCTGCTAATGAGCAGCATGTTAAAATGCAAGCAGCTGGCTATGGGCAAACATTCTGAATGAGACTTCCCTCACACAGAGCACACCTTTGTGAAATAGTAGTAGTAGCACATTTCAAAGGAGTACTACACTCCACCAGGTATGCAACTGTTTTTTTGTGTATAACAGGATGCAGATGGGAGGATAGAGGTATGGGGAATAGGGAGTAAAGCAGTAAGCCTGTCTTAGACCTGTGGTAATGACATGTCATTGATATCCTGCTGTCATACACATACAAGGAATGTATAATATATCAGGGTTGCATTGTCTTTTGTCATTGTGGCACACTGGTGTTGTTAGACATCCCAATTTAGTGGTCATAATAGCACACTGTCATTTGTCTGGCATTGGTCATATTAGGTGGCTGGCCTTAGGGGACACACCACAGTGGACCAGAGTGTTGGATGTATGATCATACAGCAGAATCTCTCATGGCACACAGGGAACTACCTCAGTAATGATACTATCTTGGTTGTATCCACACACGTAGTATGTTGTCACACTGTGGGGTATGATGTGTGAAGAAGCAGTGAATAGTGTTGGTTATTTTGTTCTTGCTGTATGTATACATAGTAGACATCCATGTATTTAATCCTGTAATGTGTTTCCCTTTTGGTGTGTTTCAAGACGAATGTATCACAGAAGGCACACCCCCTTCTCAGATGCAGAGAATGAATTTATACTTCAAGGACTACGGCAGCATCATCACATCCTCTTATCCACTGGGAGGCAAAACAGGGAACAGCGGGCTGCATTGCGGACAAACCTTGTCTGGGATGTGAATGAGACTGGCCACCAGGACAGGACATATGAGCAGGTTCGACACCACGCTACAGACATGGTGAATGCTGCATGACGAAGGGCAGCTAATGTAGCCCATGATCATGCCTTTACTGGTGGAGGGCCTGCAACAGAACAACCACTCATGGCCACTGAGGAATTCTTGTGGAACCTAGGGACACACAACAGCTCCTAGGCATCCATCACACCATACATCATGGATGTGGGTGCCACAGTGCTCACAGCAGAGGAGCATGCAGGTAAGCTTACTGTGATCACAAATGTAATACTGTAGCAGTCATTCTGTCAGGCTGTACATACCTTTACATGGGTGTCAGGTCTATGTGCTGTGTGTGGGGGTGTTAGTTCAATTGTGCACATACTCAGAATGTCAGCAATGCATCAAGTAACACAGTAACTACTGTACATGTGAGATATATGCAGGTATTACCTTGTTGTGCTGCAACATGTGGTGGTACTGAAATTACTTCACCCTCACCTTTTCACAAGTCTCAGAAGTTGTCCAAGGCTGTGGTCCTGCTTCTGGTAAGCTTGATACTATTTTGTTATGGAACATACATGTGTTATTAAGGGTAAGGGCCAGGATAATACCCTATGTACAGGTAGTGTTGTGTATAACCAGAGTAAAATGTTTGTATGTTCCAGTCTGGAACAGTTACCCAAGTTTCCTACAGTGGGTAATCACAGGATTGTAGCTGAACAAGCAGAAACACTTTTGCAGTTATAGTTCAAAGTGAATAAGCCTCCTGGTGTACATGAGGCAATTAATCCAACATGCCTTGTACATGCCAAAAGGTCGATGGTACATAGCTTAGAGATTGAGACTTGTATTTGTATATATTTGTTAAGATAGTTGTACTGGGTTTAATGTGCTGTTTTATCAGGTATAGTGTCATATTGCATACCTAAAAGGTACACTGTACTGGCCAAGTCGAATGTGTATGTTGGTGTGAGGAAGTCTGTTGTGCATAAAAGCGGAGATGAGAAGATGTGAGAGTGGTAATGCATTGTGGATCCTCATTATTATGCCTCTTTGTGGCTTTTCCATACATAGTGCAGGTAGTAATGTACTGCTTTTCTCTTGGTTTCCACAAGTGACTGGGGGTTGGGGTCTCTCCCCACACCACTTGATGTCAGTGTCTCTTCAAACTCTGATGATGATGGTGGCCACAGTGAGGCATAGATGGCTATGTCAGAGGCTGAATCTGTCCCAGAGGTTGACATCCCTCTTTTGCCCCCATTGTTACCACACAAAGTCAGTATGTCCACACATATGCAGTCCCCCACAGGCCTCATATATTGGACAGTCAGAGGGTGGTGACATTGAGCAGGCCAGTGTGGCAACTCTGGTTTCAGTGAGTGTAGACACTGGCCATAGCCAGAGAGCTGGCGAGGTCCCACACAGGCAGATTGACAGGGGTGCTCATAGGAGGACTGCTGTCTGTCCACCACCTGTTGAATGTGTCACATCCTGGGCCACTCAGCGCATGTTTTGGGCCATCATGGAGGCACAGGCATGTTCTGAATGGAACACCAGATGTATGCTTAGGGTTATGGATGAAGCAAAGTCTGACATCCGTGACTGCCTCCACCTCATTGGGGGCACCCTGGATTGGTTCACTGATGCAGTGGACAGATGGTAGACTGAGATGGTGCCTGTCTTGGACCACACATTGTCTGTGCTGGAACATGTGGTCAGAGTTGGGCATCGGATCCATGGATGTAGGCCACCAACTCCATTAGCTGAGAGTCCACATGGCCATGCACAGTTATGCTCCCGTAGTGGCAGTACATTCAGTGCTACAGAGGAGAGTGTGTTGTCCAGACCATGACATGGTAGGCCATGGGCACTTGGTCCTGGGTGGTCCCATGGGGGACATGGTCCCATCAGACAGCAGTCACCATCAGGTACGAGCACCGTGTCTGACCTTGGGCATGGTGGTGCCAGTGCAACTCCTGGCAGTGCCAGTTCCCATGTTCAGGGCTGGAGATGGTGAACTGTTAACTCTACCATGTATGGTCCATAGCTGTGCAACATGCACATGTGTAGGGCTTGCACTGAGCTTGACTGTGTACACACTCATACACTCACACACCACTGTCACATGCAGGACACCTACAGATACACTCCCCTTCATGACTCACACACAAGCTGTCAACTGTTAGGGCCAGTCTAGGCCTCCAGCATCCCCACACATCACCCTCTGCAAGTGATGATACATGTGCCACATCCCTGTCATCCTTCCCATTGATGCAGGGGAATGAAGCTATGTGTCTGATGCACAGGATGACTATATTATTTGACATGTACTCATGTAATGCAGTACTGTTTTGCATGTCACTTGCAACATATACTGTATGCTGGCATGTGTCATGTGTATGCAACATACTCTGTGGAACTTATGTTGTATGATGTTGTACTGGTGGTATTGTTACACAATAACAGGTAAGTCACTGACCTGTGTATGTTTCTGTTACAGGATTCTGAGGGGATAACCTATGGACACATTGTGGCAGTGAAGTGGCACAGCATGGCATGGCATTACAGCAGAAATTTGACTTCAACAAGGTACAGCAGTACACATGCATGGATCCATAGGTTCACATCTGTATGACAGTCTACCAAGGACAATGGCAGTGATCAGCATACATGATTTGTGATAAGGTCTGCTACAGGGCAAGGTGTGTAATTGCTGGAGTGTATATGCTGCCCATCTTTAGGGAGCATAGTAGATGGATGACTCAATGTAAGGGCATTAACCTACTATGTGATGTTAGTACTACATGCTTGTGGGAGACATTTGACTAGTAGACATAAACACACCCTTGAAACAGACCCTGCCTAATGGTACACAGAGCACCTCAGTGCGCCTTGGCACATGCTATCTGTTTAATTGGCTGAGCGGCAGTCATCTCAATACACGGCATCTACCTGAGTCCCTCTTGGACTGGGGCAATATGTGTTGGTCCTGTACTAAGGGGCATGCAGGCATCTCTGATTGTGAGAGCTGCATGGCCATTATGCTAGTTAAGTTCACATATGCTATGGCCACATAATATGATGTATACTACTGTAACAGCCTCACACACAAACATGGCCAAATTCAGGCTAGCAGAACTTCCACACACTGCATACAGGACACGTCAAGGCATACACATATTGCACACTGGCTGTGTGTAGATTGGAACACTTACCTATGTACTGGTACACTCTACATATCACAGTACCTGATGCATGCAGCACAACTCATGTCTGCTAGTACTATCAGTTTAGAACATATAATGTTTGTTGATATCAGCAAGCCTTGTTGTGACCAGTCATTTGGGGGGGCCACATCACTCACTACAAATAAAATGATGCAAAACCCTACCAATGTCTGATTTACATAGGTTATCATACATATATCATATGCACATGCACCATGTTGGGCAGAGTGGGATTAGAACCACTACCTATCTAGAATTATACACTGTAGATCACACTACTTATCACACATGACACAGCTTAAATCTTGCTACTATATTGTCAGCTGGTAGTTTTAAAGTGGCTGACATTATCAGGCCTTGTAGAATAGGGCAGGTGTAGAAGTCAACAGCAAGTTACAGGCCAAAAAGTGCATAACCATTGCAGTTGGATAGTCCATAAGGGCATGGCAGTTGCTTTGCAGGGGTACACATAGACAAACACACACACACACACACACACACACACACACACACACACACACACACACGCACCTAGTAGCCTAGCATGATATTAGAACCCCTACCTACCTAGGCTTTTACACTACAGATCATAGTACTTATTGCATGTACCACAGGTTCAGTTTGTTACATATGCGATTGCAGGCACAGTACTTGTACATTACACAAACTAGGCTTGTGTTGAACAGCATCTGTGACCTGCAGAGTGATATTGCTTCATACTGCTATCTGCATCTCGTATCCTAGCAGCAACATAATGGTTTACTATTATAATTCTGAAGTGCGTTCGGTCAAAAGCAGGTATCTCCGACTCCCAAGCGCGAAAGTGACAATGTCGAATTCCGACATTGCCGAAAGTACATCTCAAATTGGGCCTCCAAATAGGCTTTAGCATGGCTTGAGATGGGGTGAGATTTATACTTCGGCAATGTCAGGTTCGACATTGTCACCACTCAACCCTTGCTGTTCGCTGTAGTGGTGTCAACAAGACAAGTGTCGGAATTATGATAGTAAACCGTGACATAACTGATGTTATACTAGCTATGTGTGTACAGTTACCAGTATGGCCATATGGGCTGCTTGCAGTTAGATAGGCAACACTGTGGACATAGACAATGTGCCCTGTCCATACATGCATTGACACCATTATATGTTACACCAACTACCCACCTGTGTCTGTCTCCGTGGTGACATTCAGCAGGCATAAGGGTCTGTAGGTAAGTGGATTATGTAATGTTACGCCCTTACTTCGGATCCTTTGAGCAACATAATGACTGTGTTATAGTGCAGTTTACTCACCATTATTAGGGTATGTCAGACAATGTAGACATCCACACACATATTTCTGTATATAATAGGGTTGTATATATAAATGTAGCTGTGTGTGTGTGTGTATATGATATGTATATGTGTTCTTTAGATATATGGGGGGAGTCTATGAATCATTTTAATATATATATAGCCATATATATCTAGATTACACTATATAGTGACAGATATACTATGTATGTTAGAGACAGATACTGACAGATGGATATGTATACGTGTATGTCTGTATGTATAGACATTTATGCATAATAGGTCATTTCAAAGAAGGGCCAACAGAATTGCGCTCATTCTTACTAAGTGTACGGACATGCCCAGTGGGACTGTTAGTACTTATAATGCGACTCCAGGCCACACCTACCAGTCCAGGATTTTATCTGTTACAGACATTAATATCCGCCCCTGTTTCTGCAGTACTGCACTTCACTCAAAATGTCCACAGCATTCCCCAGCTGTCTGCTATACTAAATATGTGACCAAGGATGGTAATGTTACATCACCAACAGACTGACAGTCTGCATACCTTTCAACTGTCCTGATTTTCACAGAATGTACAGAGTTTCGCCTCATATGTTTGGTCTGTTCCTCAAACATTTGTGCATTTCTGGTGCTTTATTGAATGTTGACATCAATACATTCTGCTAACTACAGATAAACAATTGTGTGTCAGACTTTATATCCATCAGAATATATGTACTAATGCAACACCTTTACGTCCAGCAAGGTTTATATGACCAATACTTAAACTCTGTCCCTATGTTTGGGCCTTTGTCCTCCCAGTCTTTCTGATTTGTCCAGATTTCTTGCACTAAGAGGTTGGGAGGTATGACATTCTGTGAAAACACCAACATACTACTACCTCACATGCAAAAGATATGAGTAATTCCAGATTAGAACCATCAATACCATCACCCATGCTAGCTGCCCTAGTCCACTGAGCACACAGGTCACTAGACAGAGAGGGGTCATCCATCACACATTCAACAGAATACATATGTACATTGTTCTCCTGCGTGAAGAGAGGCATACAGTGTGTGAGCACTATCTATGTTACAGCCCTTAGATTGCCTGGTCCACTGCTATACCATAGCTGATATTTGGTTAAAGCGGTTATATGGGTACACCACTGTTTTGGGGGTGGGGGAACAACAGCACATGATCAGCTTGGGTAGGCAGTAGTCCAAATATCATGTGTGCCCACTGTTTAACATCTCCCATGTCTGATATCATGAATATTCCAACCATGAGGCCTAGTAAAAAATAAGGAACACATACTACTGGAGTAGGTACCAGTTGTCCCATATGGATGTTAACTCTGAACAAATAGCCCACACATATTTTTAAACACCTGCAAATGTCTAAAGAATTCATATTTCGATGTTTTGAAAAATGCAGCACTATGAATATTGTTTACCTAGCAACTTGTACTGAATGTACAGCGTTTTATGTAGGTAAATGTAATCAAGATTAAGGGTCCCTATCATTGAACACCAATTAAAAATTTGAAGAAGTATTTCTACAAATGCATTAGCAAAGCATATAATAGAATGTGGGGTTAAACATGATTTTAAATTTAGAATTATTGATATACTTACTAGGAATCTTAGGGGTAGCAACAGGAATAATATATTGGAAACTAGGGAATATAAGTGGATATTAAGACTTATCCAGGCATTAATGCTACAATTACCATACAATCAATTCTAGTTAAAAAATGAATGTAGTATAAATAATAGTTATAATTGTTTTTAGACACTTTTTAGGTGTCTTTTATGCATGTTTTTATGAGTATATTTTATATGTTGTTTTGTTTAATGCAATTAAGTAATATTATTGGTGGGTTGTGTCACATGACTTTTTGCTTAAAGCATTAATTGTAAATGATTGAATTAATTGTTGTTTGAGCAATGAAGGCTTATGTCCAAAAACTTTGCTGCTGAAGTTTATTGTTCATTAAACGATTTGTTGAGATGTTTCCCAGCCTGTTTTTTTTTTTTTTTGGATGAATCTGTCATAATCAATGATGGAGTGAATAACTTGAGATGTACCTCACTGGACTATATGAAGAGAGATGTGATGGAGCTTTCAGATTATGTGTCCCAGGCAGTCAGAATTCATTTTTGTCCCTCACCCAGGATGATGCCACAATACAAACAAAAAATGACTGACTTCAGCAATTGACTTAGTTTCTGGTGTCAGTCCACAGGGATCCAGTATCTGACAGCCTGAGATGATATGGTCGACAGTCCATGCTGCTTTACCAGAGATAGTCTTCATCTGTTGCCTCTAGGCTTTAGGTTGCTGGCAGAGGTACTTGCCTCCTCCATAGTGCCTTTTTAGGCAATGTCATAAGAACAAAATTCCCAATGTAAAAATATCCTCCAGAAACAAACGTAGGGTTATGGTGCTTATTGCAAGGAGTATAAATCAGAGATTGCACTCACTTGAAGCACTTCTCATTCTAAAAAATGCTGATGTCTGCACAGTCACAGAGACATGGTTCAAGGCCTCAGATAGTACTCCAGCCATGCAGGGCTACAATGCCTTCCACACATTTAGACCACACCATGATCGTGAAAAAACAAGGGAATAGGAGTATCCATCTTCATTAATGACAAACACACCTCTAGACTGGTTAAACAGTACAACTCCCTAGAGTTACTCCAAGTCCAACTAACTGTGGGAAAGCCCCCCCCTCCACATCATTGTTAGCTATAGGTTCCCCACCATGAACCAAGAAAAGTATACAGCCTACCTGGACCTACTTGAGTCACTCTCAGTACAGCCAAATACCCTGGTCATGGCTGACTTTAACAATTCTTCCATCGACTGGGTAACATATATGAGCACAAACGTGCTCGCCTAATGATTTCAGGACTTTGTTAACACAAATGCTCTGTAGAAGATAGTCAGCACCCCCACAAGGAGCTCCAACATCCTTGATATAGTGCTCACCAACATGGGGGATCGCTGCACTACCCCATGTGTGGGGCCCTCCCTGGTAAAGTCCAATCATAAATCAGTCTCATTCAAAGTAACGATCATACTTGACCCACCCTCAGGAGAAAAAAGTTTAAAACATTTCTCCAAAGAAAACTATAGCCTACTGAGTGATGGCATCAATAGTTTCAGACCTCCTGCAAACACTGACCCCTATACTGAGGTGTTCACAAATGTCTTGTATAAACACCTATATAAATGTATAGCCTCAGCCATACAGAACGGATCAAATCAAGATCCTCACAAAAAAAATAAGACAACTTGGTGGACATCCAGCATAAACAGGTTATACAATAAGAGAAAGAAACTGCTGTCAAAAAACAAGAGGGAACTGTCCCAGCAAAGTGAGAACTCCCTCCAAAGCATAAACAAGCAGATTAGACATCTCGTAAAGTCCTGTAAAGCTAATTATGAAACTAAATTAACATCCTTAGCTAAGGTAAAGCACAAAGCATTCTTTAGCTACATCCATAATCTAAAAGGGAAGGCCCAGCTTTGTACCAAAATAGCTGTGGATGGTACCACTTATACTGAACCTGAAGATATCATCAACATGCTAGCAGACAGGGTTGGTGAAAACTTCACCCCTCCCCTGTCCACACCAGTCATACCCCATAACATACCTGTCACCAGTCCTCTGCCTAGTATCTCCAGAAAGCAGATCATAGCTGCACTCTCCAAGGCCAAAAACACAGTCGCTCTGGGACCAGACAACATCTCAGCATGCCTATTAAATGGTCTAAAACAGGAGTGAGCAGAACCACTGAGCACAATTTTTAGTCTCAGTTTAAGCACTAGTGTTGTCCTAGCTGCGTGGAAACAGCAACTGTAATCCGCTTCCAGGAACTACAAACCCATAAGCCTGACCAGCCTTATCTGCAAGGCTATGGAGAAGATCATCATGGATCTTATCAACAAGGATATATGTGACTTTCAAACACTTGACCCAACCCAGTTTGGCTTTGTTAAGGGGAGATTTTGCCCACTAAACCTGGTGGACTTCTTTGAAAATGTCACCAAGGCCCTGGATGAAGGTAAAACAGTCCACACTGCCTATTTCAACCTAGCAAAGATTTTTGACACAATTCCTCACTCAGGCATCATTGAGATACTCACCCAGCTGAGGATTAACCTTACGTCACTAGATGGGTTGCCAACTGGCTCACAAACAGAACACATACAATCAAAATTGGGGATGACAACTCTACTACTAGACCTGTTACTAGTGGTGTTCCACAGGGATCTATGCTAGGCCCCTACTGTTTGGTATCTATTTTTCAGAAGTCCGTGTGAAAATAGATGGCATATGGCTTACCAAGTTTGCTGATGACTGCAAACTGTGTGCAGTCTTTGAATCTCCCAAAGATGTCAACATACTACAAAATGGGCTTACACAGACAAATGATTTGTGTCAAAACCATGGACTTAAACTAAACACAAAAAAATGCATTATTATCTTCAGCAAAGGAGAAACCCCTGCTAATTACAAAATTAATAATATCCCCCTAAGTTCAAACCCAGTGGTGAGAGATTTAGGAGTGCAAGTTGATATCAGCCTTAATTTTGATCATCAGGTGTCCACAGTAGTAAGGGAGGCCTTTTACATTGCACATCTCATAAGCAAATGTATAGTATCCAAATCTAAGGAGGTTATAACTCCCATGTACTAAGCTCTCATCAAACCAATAATAGAGTACAATGCACCCTTCTGTATGTACCTCACCAGACATCTACAGCAACTGGAGAGACCTCAGAGGTTTCTCACCAAGAAAATTCAGAGCCTACAACACATGACCTAAACGAACAGACTGAAGGCTCTATCACTTTACTCAGTATCATATAGACTGTTTAGAGGCGACTTGTGCCTGGCCTGCAGAGCAGTCTCAGACCCTGACTTGATAAAGCTGCTGCACATCCGCAAATCCAATAGGACAAGATTCACTTGCTCTAGGGTTCTTAATCTGGGTCTATATTGTATGAATGGAAGTTTATATAAGCGAATGCTCAATGAGCAAAAATCATGGACATCGAAAACAATATTGTGGGGGGGCTGCACCCCCCACCCCCCCGCTAAATATATATTCCAACTCCAAGATTGTACTACAGTGAGGAAAGGGCAAAAACTCCAATCTTCACTGTACTGCGATCCCACAACACGCACCACCATGTCCGGGAGTTTCGCTCATTGGAGCGTTCGCTTATATGAATTTTTGTTCATATAATATAGACCCCTTAATCTAGCCTGCAATATTAACAGGACATGCTGGAGAGATGGATATGTCTCCCAGAGGTTGCCACTCCTCTGGAACAAACTCCCAATTCATGTAAAACAGAGGTCCTCAATGACCCCATTTAAGTCTAACCTGGACAATTGGATGAGAAACTATAAATTTACACCAGAGGTTTCACCTATGTCCCTCTTAGACAGGGGCAGCTGGTGCTGATCTTAAATTCATTCACAAACATAGACTATATATCATAGTCTATAAGGGAACAAGGGTATAAAATGGCTCGGCTTGTAGAGGCCTTATGGCCAATATCCTAGTAACTAACCTCCTATGATCCTATGTCCATTCTGTCAAATGCCACAGACCCTGTAGCTGACACAACAATAAACATTCTTTCATGTCCCTACCAGACATACCCCAAAACAAACCTATCACCAGTTCTCTACCTAGTATCTCCAAAGAGCAGGTCATAACCACACTCTCTCTGGCCAAAACACAGCCTCTATGGGACTGGATAACATCCTGGTCTGCCTATTAAATGGTCTAGAACAGGACTTAGCAGAACCACTTGGCACTCTCTTCAACCACAGTCTAAGTACTGGCTTTGTCCCAGTAGAGGGGGAAACAGCAACAGTAAGTCCTTTGCACAAGGGGGGGGGGGGCATCAACTGACCCTAGGAACTATAGACCCATAAAGCTAGCCAGCCTTATCTACAAGGTCATGAAGAGAATCATCATGGACCTTATCAGCAAATACATAGGTGGCCTTCAAACTCTGTCTGTATAGTATTAGTAGATATTGTTAATTTGGAAGGTTGTAGATGTGTACACTAGCCAGTGGATGTAGGTATGTCTTGCATCATTTCCTCAGAAGAGAAGGGCTGCTAGATTTAAAGGAAAAAAGGAGAATCTGTTATAAGATGGAGTAAAATTATTACTAATTTGAAGATGCTTTTCACTTCTCTAGTATTCCATTTCTAAAATTTGTAAATAGAAATATTCTGAAAACATAACAATTGCTGACATTGAACTATATTTTTGAGTCATATATTTTGCTGCATTCATCATACTGAGCTCAGTTACACGTCACCAAATATCAAAATCTTAAACAACTACCACTAAAGTATACTATGGATAATTGAAAAATACTGATAAACAATTCAGGGATGCGCTATGATTATTGCTGCTACTTCAACAACTTGAGGTCCAGGGACAAAATATGACTTCCAGTTACAGTTAGTACATGGCTGAATATATTATTGCCATGATACACTTCTTATATGGATTGATTATTCAAAATTATATCTTAGTCTGTGTCTGTGTGAATGATAAAATGGTTACCAAGTCATAGTGTATTCTCCGTTGCACACATAATACAACTAAACTGGACTTAACAGTCGCTCATAACAGATAAATGCAAAGAAAAAGTATAAAATAAACAAGCTTTTGTTAGGTTTTCCCAGCGTATCTAATACAGAACAATTACTAAAATATACTACAGGTATTTCAAATTCAAAATAGGCAAATAGAGGAACATAGGAGCAAACTGGGCAATCAGTCATGGGACCAAAATACGCATAGACATATGCATCTTTAAGCAGGTTCACTTAAAAGTTCTTTCCACCCTTTTCAAGCACTTAATAGTGTTTAATCCATAAATACAGCAGCAGTATACTTTGTAACCACGGAGTAAAATGATGTCTATCCATTCAGTCATCATGACCGGCCTTAACGGTAGTTAAAGCAGTACTTTGCTTGACCTGTAGAGGTAGGTTGTTCCATAAGCTGGGAATATGTTGATTTAGGAATCTAACCCTTCAGTTATTACTGTTCATTTATTGATGTAGATCTAAGTCCCTAGCAAGGGTGTAGTGTCAGTGTAGAACCACTGGTTTTGTGAAGAAATAGACAGCCATGTAGAACTGGGTCTTTCATGGTTCAAAACACAAGTCACAGGTCACCTCAGAACAGCTGATAGGTTACTGAGTATAAGATAGATATCTATTGTGATAAACATAGGATTTAAGGCCTTTAATTTTCTTGGCCAGAAATCCTAGGTGCCTTTCCAAATGAACAGTATGCTTGGATTTGTATATACCAAAAGGGTATTTCATGACGGGTCTAATAAGGTATAAATGCAGTGTTGGAATGAGTTCTTTAAATCTTAAAGATACTGCTTTAGAAATTAACTGGGCTAAATAGAAGGATTTCTTAATTAAAGTGGAAATATATTGATCAAATGAGACAGAGTTATCCGCATAAATACCCAGGTCTGTTATGGTCGTATCTATCTGAAGAGGAGTACCATTTATAGTATTTCAGTTGGGAGCAGCTTTTTGCTGAATCCTATCATACTGCACTTTTTTTGCATTCATCTGGAGCCCACAGTCACTACACTAGGTATGTGCATATTCCAGTCCTTGCTGGAGCTTGTATCAGTGTTTGAACAGATAATAATAACAGGCTTGCAGTCATCAGCATAGCTCAGATCTGGCATATTGGCTTGAACATCTGAAAAATCAATGCCAAACAAGAGACTGCCCAACACTGATCCTTCTGATATCCAACTAGTTACAGTTTCATATTCGGAGAGAGCACCAGCAGCTTTTACATATTATGATTTGTTAGAAAGTACAGTTTACAATACAGTGAACAATACAGAGGTTTACATTAAGTTTGTCTAATGTTTCAATAACAGCAGTATGAGAAGAGTGTCAGAAGCCTTTGCCAGTTCAAGATAAGTAGCATGCATGGAGTGATCACTGTTAACAGCCTCTGTAACCCTTTCAAGGAAGCTTACTAGGTTCAGGAGACATGACTTACTCTTTACAAAAACAAACTGATTGGGGTCTAGATCAGTTAGGTTGTCTATGTCCACATAACTGAGTTCTGCTATGATATGTTCCATGTCTTTACATATGGTGAGGCTGATGGGCTGATAATTACCTGGATTAGTAGAGGGCACCACACTTGTCCAGGAGAATTACAGCAGCTGTTCTCCAGGTATTAGGCACAAAACCAGTGGATAGGCTAAGGATAAACATTTTACGTTGATGCTCCAGGAGTGCATACTTGACACTGATGAGAATGAAACTGGGTAAATGATCTGGTCCTAAGGCTGCATTATTACTAGCCTTCAACATGGATTACACACATTGTTCCAAAGTGTAAGCGTTCAAGGATATTAGGAAAAACAAAGTGGGTAGGCTGGTTAATGTTGCCACTAAATTTGTCAACAAATACACTGGATATGTCCTTGAGACTAGAAGACAGGATATTGTTATGGATGAGCTCTGTGTTTTGCTGGACATTATTCCATTATTTCCTGGCATAACTAAAAAAAGATTGATAGTTTCATTTGGAATATGTAGCCACCTTAAGCTTCTATTCCACTTTCCATTTTTTAATAGTGCTCCTTAGTTCCTTGGTGGCATGCCTTATTGTTCTCCCAAGGTAGAGGGAATAGGGACATCTCACAGTTTTTCATTATTTTACTTCTTTTGCTATACAATTAATTCATATGGAAGTTCCACCAGAGAGGTTCATTCATGAATTTACAATTACACTTAGGGCAGACAGGTACTGACTTTTTTATGCAGCTGTTTAGATGCTGGTAAAGGTTGGATGTGAATGAAGCAGCTCACACAGTTAGGTCTAGTTGCAGGTGATGCTAACAGTTTTGCATAAAGGTTGTACACACTGTTCTAGGTTTGCCCCAGAGAAGTCCTTAAAGAATATCTCATCTGGCAGTCAGTGGTGGTACCACTAAGCCTGACAGAGAAGATGACTGAATTGTAATAGTATTTCTCCAGGGATGAGGAAATGTGGGGTGTGGTACATGTGGGATCTAGGATGATAAGGGCTGACTCAAGAACCTCTAGTGGGTAGTTTTACAATTTGCTCCAGTGCACTGGAATTAAGAACGTCTAGGAAATACTAAGCATATCCATTCTTACAGATGTAAGTGTGCCAATCAATGTTTGGGCAGTTGAAGTCCCCTAACAACAAGGTATTTACTTGTTTGTTTTTTTTTCTTCATTTATTATTTATGCTCTCTTGACTGTGTTAATCTCAATATGCAAGTACCTCTTTACAGGGAAGACCTGAGCAGGCATTCATACTGAGTATGTGAAATTTGGCCTGAGCCCTTGGGATGTTCCCTACTCATTTATGAGCTCTTTTGCAACCACCTGAGCTACCTGTAACTTAAGCAGGTGAGACCTTGGTTTAATATCTCCTCTGTAGAACAGCAAAAGTTTCAGACTCACTCCTTATATTGCAGTGCAGTGTCAGTGTTGGAAAATTAATTGCTAAGACAAGTTCCAAAATCTTTGTAGTAAGTCATAGGAATTTATAGTTATCAATGTAGTAACATTTTAATTTGCTAAGAGTGATTTGGATCTCCAGGAACTCCAAGTTAGGGATTTGTGTAATTCGCTATGAGGTAATATTGTTTCAGACAAATACAAATGCTCTTGTATAGTTTGCCAAGGGCCTATATGTATGAGGAAAGTCAGTATCAATAGTCTTAATTATAATAAAATAATGATAATAATTATTTTTATTTATTTTATTTTTCATTTGTTGACCGGGAAAGTCCGACTGGAACAAGGTCCATTTACAGTGGAGGCCCGGGGAGAAAAGCTCCACATTAGTTAAACAATAATTGCAAAAGGTCATAAGACAAGCAAAAAAGAAAATCACAGAGGAAATAATACATATTTACAATGGATTTGTTCCAAGTAAGCTTAAATTGCAGATGGTTAGGATCCAGATGGCAGTCAACTGAGGAGTTCAACACTGTAGCATGTAAACAGTAAGAGGAGTAGAGAGGAAGGTAAGAAGGAGTGGAAGAGAGACGGAAAGTATTTATGTAATGCATGGACAGAGCCAGGAATCTATAAGATGGGACTTAAGTGAGTTTTTGAACTGTGAATAAATATTTAACTGAAGAAGGTCTCAAACTTCACTATCCAGTATAGTCTGATAAGTTCCCTATTGAAATATTAGGACTAGCAATGTCTAGTCCCAAAACACAGAAAAAAATTATCAAAACTACAGGAGCAAAGTGAATATTGAATATTGCTCAGCTACTTTAAACTTGACTTTTGCAGAGGGAAGCCCATATCCAAACACTTATCAATACCAACTCTAAGATAACCATAGAGACTATTTTGAGAAATAACAATCTCAAACTTAGCAAATGTACCTCCAGATTGTCATTCATTCTCCAGATTTCAGGACTCAGAATTATGAGTCCCAACATTTTAAATAGTTACCACTTTGATATTTTCAGCATTGTACACTACTCCATCTTCTTTTTCAGCATTTTATGTTACTTAAATGTGCTGGCTATAACCACTATTATTTGAAATAGACATTTGCATAACAACATAAATTCCCCCCTTCTGACCATATTAATCTCATAGGTTCATAGGTAAGTATTAGGATATCGGCCCTGGGGCCTATATAAGCCTAGCCAAGAAGATTCCCTGGCTTTCGCCACCCAAGAAAATTATTTTCCTGTGCCCCTGTCAAGCAGTGCTGCAGAAGTGATCTCCAGGGTGAATTTTCTATTTTCCATCCTGTCATCAAGATTTTTTTTAAAGAGGGCAATGAAGAGCTTTGCTTGACATGAATGGGTAGTTTGTTCCAGAGTATGGGAAGTCTCTGGGACAGGAATCTATCCCTCCAGCATGTTCTGTTTATTGTGGTGACAAGGTTTAGGTCCTTGGAGCATGTGATTTGAAGAGATTGGGATTTCTTAAGTGTAGCATATCAAACAGCTCTGGGTTTGACATAGCTTTGTATGTTAGGCAGACATCACCTCTGACTAGGCGATATGCGACGGAGGAGAACTGGAGCTTTTTGAGATTGTCTGTATATGACATCTGTTTGAGGCCAGTAATCCTATTAGTGAGGTATTTCTGCAGCCTTTTCAATTGTTGTAGGTGTCTTGTGAGATACATGCCAAACAGGGCATTGTACTCTATAATGAGTCTGATGAGAGATGAGTAGAGAGGAACAATGACCTCCTTTTTTCTAGAGGAAAACCCTTTTGTTATGTGGTGTGCCACGTAGAAGGATTTCCTGACTACTGTGGAAATATGGTTATCAAAGGAGAGACTACTGTCCACCTGTGTACTGAGGTCTCTTATCACAGTTTCACTGTTTAGTGAGCTACCGCCTATGTGGTAGTTCATGGGTACCGAGTTTTTCCCAAAGGGGATGACAATGCACTTCTTGGCATTGAGCCTGAGGCCATGACTTTGACACCAAGCATCTGCCTCTGTGAGGCCGTTTTATAAAATGTCTGCATCATTAGGTTATTCTATTATGGCTCCCATCCCAGTTTGCAGTCATCTGCGAACTTTGTTAGCCAAAGACCTTCTGTGTTGGCCTGCCCTCCAGAGAAGTAGATGCCGAACAGGAGAGGACCCAGGATTGAAAGTTAATCCCAATACCTTTCAACTGGATTGATGTTAACTATCCTTCAGTAAATTGATTTATTTACATTGTCAGTGGTTGGTATGCCCAATGATTCCTTGACATCATCATTGCTAACTCTCTTATAAGAATTGTTAACCATCTTATATTAAAGGCCCAAATATCCTTGAGCTTGTCCTCAAACATATGGTCACTTCATGCACTATTTCATATGTGTCATCTTCCATCATTCTTGCATTATAGAATCAGATCATAAATCTGCCATCACCATCATCATCAGCCCCCCTTTTCCCATTTTTCTACATGGGGTTGGGGTGTCATGTTAACTGTAGCCATCTCTCTTGATTCAATGCATCACTCCTTGCTTCTTCAACACTCATGCCTGACTGTTGCAGATCTTTCCTCTTACCTTCTTTCTGTCTGTCCGAAATCTTCTTCACCAGATTGTCTTCTGCTTTTCTGCATGTGTCCAAACCACAATAATCTATTCTTTTTGATCTTTTCTGCAACTGGAGCTACTTTGGCTTTTGCTCTTATGTCCTTTATTTCTTCATCTGTCCCACAGTGTACATCCTAATACTCTTCTCAGGCACTTCCTTCTCATTGCCTCTAGCTTTGTCATCTGCTCTGCCTTTACTGCCCAGGTTTCTGTACCATATAGTTGTTCTGGTCACACCACTGTCTTGTACACCTTACTTTTTAGCTTCTTTGGCATTTTTCTGTCATACACTACACCTGAAACTCGATGACAGTTGGCTGCAACCCATCTTATTCTAACCTTGACCTCTTCATTCAGACCTTTCTTCTCCTTCCAGATACATGAAGCTATTAACCTGTTCCACTATGTTCCCCCATATCTCAAGTCTCAGCTTCTTCTGATTTCCCCAATTTGCTGCCATTACAACTGTCTTATCTGTCCTTAGTTTCATCCCATGTGCCTTCAGTTTTGCATTCCATTCCACTATCCTATGCTGAAGTTCTTGCTCAGAGTCTGCCTGTAATTCCACATCATCTTGCTCTGCCCCTTTGACCTGTTTGCTAATGTAGTTCATCACTAGTATGAACAGCAGTAGGCACAGAGCTGAACCCTGGTGCACACCCACTCCCACTGGGAACCCCTCTGTGAGACCAGACACTATTTCTGCTTGAGTCATTGGGTCCTTGTACATAGCCTGCACTAATTCTGCCAATGTTTCTGGGACTTAGAACCACTCAAAGTCTAGGAATGCCCAGTTGGACTCTTTCCTCATGTCTAGCATCTTCTCAACTATCTGTCTCACTGCAAACATTGGGTCAGTTGTGCTGCATTCTGATCTAAATCTCAACTGCTCCTCTCCCATCTTACATTCTACTACTCTGTGTATCCATTTATCAATCACCCTCTCCAGAATTTTCATACAATATGTCAGGAGTTTGATACATCTGTACAGCCCACACTTATGGATGTCCCCTTTGTTCTTTTATATGAGCATGACTATGCTTATTCTCCAGTCATCTGGGATATGCCTTTCTTTCCACACTGCTATGAGTACCCTCAGGAGCCATTTCTTCCCTATCTCACCCAGCATCTTTATCATATCAGCTGTGACTTCATCTGAGCTCTCTGCTTTACCTGACTTCATCTTCCTTAGTGCTATTCTTACTTCTTCTATGGTGAGCTTCTCTTCTTATCCTCTCATCATAGGCTGTGTCTGGGGCAGTACAGATTCTGTGGGGTTTTCTTCATTTAGAAGCTGCTGGAAATACTCCTTCCATCTGCCTTTGATGTAACCTGATATAGTTTCTTTGTGCCACCTACTAAGCCACTTTCCAGAAGCTAGTACAGTGTCTCTGATGCCCTGTTCTTTGCTATTCCAACTCCTTTCTTGGCTTCTTTTTCAGGCAACTAGTAGCCTGATTGGCCTTTTTCTATCTCCCACCTTTTCCTGCACTCCTTCTTTCTTTTGATGTCATCCTGAACTTCTGCAGACCACCACCACCCTTCCCTATTTACCTTATTTCCATACCTGGCTTGGCCACATATCAGTTCTGTAGTCCTCATACATGCTGTTTTAAGATACTGTCATCCTTCTTCAAGTCCACCTCTTTCCTTCTCTTCTTGGGGTACTAGAGCCCTGAGTAATTCCTTGAACTGTTATACTTTTTTCAGTTGAGTTTCAGGTCTTTAGCCTGGTATCTGTTGACCTTAGAGCCTTTTCTGACCAGAGCTTGCAGTTCTTTGTAGCAACCAGTGCTGTGAGCTGACTGTTTCACTGGGGATGACTTTGCAATCATTGATTCTACCCTACTGCCCTTCCCTTACAAGGAGGAAGTCTACCTGAGTTGCATGTTGTCCACTCTTGTATGTGATCTTGTGACTGTCTCTCTGAACCATGTGTTGGCTGCTATCAAGCCATTTGCCAGACAGAAGTCTAGAACAGCCTTTCCTTCTTTATTCCTGTTGCCCCACCCATATGGACCCAGGCAATCCTCATATCCTGTCCTATCTGTCCCGATACGTGCATTCAAGTCACCCATTATCAACACCAGTTCATGTTATTTACCTTTATATACCTTTAGTTATAATTGTTGGTATTTTCGTTGAAATACTTCTATGCTTAGGGACTTTTCAAAAGCAAGCATCCTTCATTTACTTGATTACCTAATGGACCTCACTGTTAAAGCTGCCCCCTATGTCGCAGATTTCTACTCACACTTAAATTGTTGTATTGATAAGGTGGCCCTGTCTACACAAAATATAATGATACATTTAAAGAAAATTCCATATTGTAGAATATTCACATAAACAAACTATATAGCAAATAAAGGAAATTACTTAAGTCTATCCAATTTAACAGTACACATAAATGAACTACTAAAGAGCTTAAAGGTGCCATTATAATGCTCAATGCTGAATAGCCACTGAAACCAAATTAACTATAAATCTTTATTTACCTATGGCAGGAATTTAATAACAAACACCCAGTAATGTTTGGAGCTGGTCCACAATAATACTGCTCACTCTGATCCATAGGAAATAGCTAATGTTCTAGCTGTCAATATTAACGCTAATTTCACAGTACCCATAGTCATAACTGTTCCACTGATTCCACAGTCCCACCACGACATATAATTACTATGTAGCAAATCCTCTCAGCCCTCTCAAAAACTAAGAAATCTCATCCATGGGCTGTAATAACATACCAGGTTGTCTGATTATCTGTATCAAATATGGCCTATCTGGATCCTTACAGAATGAATTTTAATCTAAGCCTCTCAACCGGTTACTTTCCCAAAGCTTGGAAAACAGCCAGACAATCAACTCTGATAACTATAGACCTAATAGTTTCATTTTCTTCATATGTAAAACTAGGGAACAAATTATCTTGATTCTCATTAATTTAGACATTGAAAATATCTTAAACCTGAACCTTCACCAGTTTAGCTTTGTCAAAAGTAAATCTTGCCTCTTTACCCTCATTACTTTTTTTTACAAAAGTCAGCAAAGCAGTAAATAATGGTTGTGCGGTACATACAGCAGATAATTGTAGGGTCACCTCTTTCTGTGTCTTTCCAGGAATTTATTTTTCTGACCTTCAAGCCAACAATCCTGGTCTATGGTTATCTAAGTTTGCAGAATACTGTAAATTGGGTGTAAATGTGTTCCTCCTTTGACTCAAAATTGCTGTAACATGGGTTAGACTATGTTAACAAGGGTGCAAGGACAACAGTCTGACACTAGATATGATAACATTTAGAATAATTCTTTTTGGTTGACAAAACATTTCCACATCATAACTTACAGGTGACACACCACTCCGAGGGATCTAGACAATGTTGTTAGTAATTTCATGTTTTGACCATCATATCTCTAGAGTAGTTTTGAAAGCCTTCTATCTGAGTCTTCTAATTTCAAGGTTTGCAGTGGTAAATAGATTGATTGCCTAGTAGTTATCTATGAACCATGCACCTAGTAACATACCACAATTTCTTAACAAATGCTACATTGATTGATACCCAAGAAGTTCTGTGAAGTATTAATTTCATTTTATGCATCTCTTATCAGACCTGCTATTGAATATAATGCCCCTTTTGGCTTGTATTATAAACTCAACATGACAGACCTCAGAGATTCCTAAATAAAAAAGATAAATGGCTTCAAGACCTTTGATTATGCACACATACTAGTAACCCTCTCTCTATATATATATATTCTTTCTCTTATAGAGTACTTCACGGTGATCTATTTCTGGCCTTTTAAGCCATGAAGGTTTTGACTCTTCTAGACCTCCTTTTCCTTTACAGAAGGCAGTTAGTGCAGCATATTATGGCTCTAAGCTGTTACTGAGTTGTTACTTGTAATCTTTCATTTCTTACCCATCCATTTGCTTCTCTCTGACTCTGAGCAAGTTACTCAACCAGACAATGGTCCCAGGTAGGCCCTGTAAAGGAATAGCAGAGTAGCATCCTAGCCATCTGTAAGGTAAACCTAGATAATAAGATGGGCAGCTTCACATTTTATCTTGTGTTGCCCTCCATGAAGCTTGAGGGGAGCTTCTGAATATAGGTTATTGGTTAGGTTTGCAGTGGTAAATAGACTGATTGCCTAGTAGTTATCTATGAACCATGCACCTAGTAACATACCACAATTTCTTAACAAATGCTACATTGATTGATACCCAAGAAGTTCTGTGATAACATTTTTCTGCTCTACATAGACATATATGCATTCATGTATCACTTGAGAGACAGATAATTTCGATACAGCAGCCTTGCTTCTGGGGAGAAAAACAAGAATTTCAGGATACAGGCTTCATTTCTGATGTCTTTCTATAAGGTTTTAATCAAGTCCACAGTTCTAAAGCATTTTACATAAAAGATAAGCACATCTAAATTTGTTAACTGATGTTTTTAATTTCTCCAACTCTTTTGGGTTTCTAATACCATGACTGGAATGGACCCCATTCCTAAGTCAAAGTACAATTAAAGTTCATGAAATTAGTATTGTTTCACTCTTTGATGTCAGCCAAAAGTGCTCTTCGCAGCACCGCACTGTACCCAGTAATGACTTTTTCTGCATTTCATACAGTGTTAGATGAATTGGTAACATATCTAAATCCGATTGCAATTTTTTTTTATAAGACCAGTTGCTCCTACTACTATTGGAACTGTCTGGATATCTTTCTTCCACATGGCTCTCATTTCTGTCTGCAGATCCAAGTATTTTATGATTTTGTGTCTCTCTGTATGCAAGACACTGTAGTCACCAGGTTTGGCGATTTCAAAGATCAATACTGCTTTTGTCTTCTTTTCTTGGATCACTATATCCAGTTTTCTAGCATCTATCTTTTGAACTATTGGTATTGGGTGATCCCATGTGATATAAACTTCATCATTTTCTATGATTCTTTGTGGCTCATGTTTTCAGTGTTTTTCAGCCATTTTGATACCATAATGTTTGCACAATCTCCAGTGTAACAATCCCGCCACATTATTATGCCTTTCAGTATGTAGTCCCTCTGCCATTAGTGAGTTGCAACCAGCAACAAGGTGTGTGACTGTTTCCAATTCAGTTTTACAAAACCTACATAGGTCTGTTTCTCCCACATGTCCAATGGACTTTGTAAACCAACATGTACGTAGCCCACTATCTTGGGCTGCCAATATTAACCTTTCATTTCTTGATGTGAATTCACCTCTCCTTAATCATTCCTGTGTTTGTTCTTGATCAACATGAGGCTCTTTCAGAAGTTTTCTATACTTGCAACTATATTTATGTTTTTTCCACATTTCTTGCCTTCTCATCTGGTCCTTCACCTTATATTCTTTCTTTTGTTTTTTAGCACATTTAGTTGCTGCCTGGTTTTTATCTACTTCTGGTTTGATTTCCATTCCTGCTTGACATCGATATGCTTCTGCTAAATTAAGCAGAGACGTCATCTTAGATTTATTCTCCTCATGTTTCAAAACTTTCACTACATTTGGATCTTGTGAGGTCAGTAGATATGTGTGGAGTCTCACGATTGCAGATCTATACATGTAATCAGTTTCAAGGAGGCCCATCTCGCTTTCGGAATGGAGAATATATAATCTTGGTATACACTGATTTTTATCAATCATTTGTTCATGAAGCATCCTTCTTGTTTTAATATCGAGTCTATGCAACACTTTTTGGGGCCAGTCAATCACTCCAAAACTATAAGTTAGGACAGGAAGAGCAAACTGATTTATGGCTTGGATATTGTTCCTAGATGTCAATGCTGTTTTCAGGTTTAATTTAAGTCTTCTAAAGTACTCCTTACTGAGCTTTATTTGCATTTGTTCATAGGTTCATAGGTTGGTACTAGGCTATTGGCCCTAGGGCCTATATAAGCCTAGCCAAAAGGTACCCTGGCTTTTGCCACCCAAGAAAATTATTTTCCTGTGCCACTGTCGAGCAGAGCCACAGAAGTGATCCCAGGGGTGAATTTCCAATATCCCATCCAATCATCAAGATTTTTCTTGAAGAGTGCTAATGAGGAGCTTTGTTTGATATAGATAGGTAGTTTGTTCCAGAGTATGGGAAGTGTCTGGGACAGGAATCTATCCTTATTGCTGATCCTTCATCAATTCCCAAGTATTTATACACTGCCTCCTACTCAAGTTCTTTTATATCACATTCTTGTCCCAAACTGATGCTTTCCTGGTAATGCAGTTTTCCGTTTTTAAAGGTTGCTTTTGTGCATTTATCAAGAACAAAGGACATTCCAATATCATCTGAAAAAGTTTTGACAACCTGCAGCTGTTCTTTCAGTTCCTCATCTGATGAGCTATGCAGTTTTAAATCATCGACAAAGAGAAGATGAGAAGTCATTAGACTTTGTTGTTTTCTAGAAGCCAAATTGTAGTCATGGCCTAAGCTGTTAAGTAAACAGCTTAATGGATTAATGGCAAGGCAAAATAGCAATGGTGACAAGAGAGTCACCCTGGAATATTCCCCTTTGAATTTTTATCCTGGGATAATAATCTGTCCTTTATCATGGCTTAATTGCAAAGTGGTCTGCCATTGTTTCATGGTTACTGTAATGTAGTCAATCAGTGTAGGGTGCATCTTATATATATTTAAGCACTCTTTTATCCATGAATGTGGGATACTATCAAATGCTTTTTTGTAGTCAGTCCATGCCATACTTAGATTCTTCCCCTTCTTACAGTTATCTTTGTTTAACAACAAATGACCCTTTGTTCCATATGACTTTCTTTTATTGCCCTTTTGTTCTACTGCCATAATTGTGTTTTCTTCTAAATGACTATAAACTCTGTCGGCGTCAACTCCTGTGTATAGTTTATATGTCGTTGGAAAACAAGTTATTGGTCTATAATTTTTAGGGTAGCTTGCAGGTTGACTCTTAAGTAAGAGCATTGGTTTTCCTGTTGTTAACCAGTGTGGTGTGTGTTTGGGTGCGCATATAAATAGTTCTTACTCATGGCTAAATCCTCGTGCAAAGAAGTTAATACTTTAAGCCAAAAGTTAGGTACTGCATCTGGGCCTGGGGTTTTCCAGTTAGAGGCTTTTCTCAACTTTGTTTCAATCTCTCTGGCTGTTATTTCATCCCATTTCATATCCTGTACCTTTAGACTTCTTATTCTTTCTTTTACTTCTTCTATCCATTTAGCATCTTTATTATGTTCCACAGGATCTTCATAGATACTTCTCCAAAATGTATCTACTTCCTCTTTTTGGGCGGTCTTTCAATTCCTTTTACCTTATTTCCCAATTCTCTATAACTAAACACTGACAGAGGAGAACACTTTATGGCCACTCAAAACTTCAACGATCACTCTGAAAAATCATCTGAGCTTCCATCTCAGTCTTTAGTATGGATTTGCAACCACTAAATCTGTTTTTGACATTGGTGGTACCTGAGTTTAGTATACATTATGAAGAAGCAGAATAAGCCGCAAGCAGAAGTCAAAGGTCAATAAATGCTGAGCCATCTTTGCTTGATGTTTTTTATGAGTTTAATTCTTTTTCTGCTACAGAAAGTGATAGGTTGAATCAGCATTTAGGATTGTTGTAACCATAAGACCAGCCTGTAGGGAAATTTTTGATTTCTTATAATCTGTGGCTACACCATAAGTTGTAAATTATTTCACTAGTAGGATATTTATTATTTCATTTTTTTTTGTTATGCTAGTCTTCATAATTTATGCATTTACTTACTCACTTTGGGGAAGCTCACATAGAAAGATAATAAATAATGCTTCTGTCCACCAGCAAGGAGGTTCATCTTCTCTCCATCTTTTCTCTGCTAGCCTGCCTGGCTTTTGAGAATTCTGCTCTTTATCCCTTGAAAGCTTGCTGTTTTACATAGTTTTGATATTTGCTTTTGGAGGTATTTAACATCATTATTCTTACTGATTTATGTACACATTCAAGTACAAGTTGTTCTACTTGTAATTCATGGGATTTTTTAATGTAGTATTAAAGTGAAATATAGTCTCATCAAATAATCCAAACTTTTCCAGCATTAAAAAGTAATCACCCAGATCTTGTTTACCTAAAACAGACAGTGTTATCATCAAAAGACTACTGGAAGCCAACAAAGGTGGGACACACTCTGTTTATGCTTCCATCCAACAGTGATGACAAACATAGAGGGAAGGTGGTATTAGGGCTGTCTTTGCCAAATAGTCCTAGAGTTATACATGCCTCTGTTGGCCTGGAAAGAAGTGGCTAGAATACATGTACTTAGGAAGGATGACGTTTACATATTAGTAAATATCCATGGGTTTTGGCTGGGAAGCTTGAAAACCTCATTGAGCTGATGGTGGATATACATCAGGAGTTGCTCATTTAGGTCAGAGATTTTAATCATATCAGCTTTTCCACAGATAGTAAAAATGCCAAAGATAAGAGGCTTGTGTCATTTGCATAGTGTTTAAATGTCTTGTTTATGACTTGGGTCTTGCTAGTCTTAATGACATCTGTTCCCATTAATTTTCTTCTAGGCCCTATTTCACCTTTTTCATTCATGGCCACCATTTTGGTCTAGAACTGATAAAATATTATTTTCTAAGGATTTAGTTAAAACCCTTCACTGATCAAGATTTCCTCAAATTAAATGTTTAAGAAGAGATACTGAAGTTACTTTGTTCCCCTGGAGATTGCAACTTTTTGTCTAACTTGCTGGATTTAAAAAAAATATATATTTTATAGAACAATTTTAGAGGGTTGCACAGAAGTAAAGTCCCCATATGTCATTTGACATTCTGTCAGGAGTGTTCATATTCAGGCATATCAATGGAATTCTGAGTGTAATTTAATGTTCAATGTATATAAATCAAACTCAGAGCCTCTTCAGAGACTTTCAGTGAGTTTGTTGCCAGTTATTAATGGGTCTTCTTACAAAACCATTTATCAACACTACACTTAAAAGACCACAGTGTGTCTGCCTTCCTGACACTTAATGGTAGCAAACTCCATAATCTTCCCGCTCAGCTGTGGCATGCCTTCCACCTAAATGCAATTACTAAAATAATCAGGACAACAACAACATGTTCCAAGTTATTTCCAGTCCTCAAACTATAATTTTAACATTCAGTACTGATGTTAACTACCATAGGGGTATCATGTTTACATTTATATAATAGAATGAGATCAGCCCTAACTAGTGTGTAGTTACATAACTACTCAGGTCTAGACCTATAAATTACAAACCTCACTTTCATAATCTGTTTAGTGGAAACTTTTTGAATACTTTCCAGATTCTGAATCTGATTAGCAAAGTAACTACAGATAGCAACATAGCAATCTATAGCTGATCTAACAACAGCTTTAAACAAAGGTGTAAGAGCTCTTTCAGCCCTACTGGATACTGTATATAAAATGCCATAAATTGTGGAATAGCAGTTTCAGAGAAAAAAAAGGCAGCTGTGATAGACTGCTCACAGCATTCTGGGAAACACACTCCATCTCAGAGATGCATCCCCTCCTTGCCACAGCTCTTCATTGAATGAGCAAAAAAAAAAAAGGCATATCTGATAGACTGCTCACAACAGTCTGAAGCACATACCCTCTCCCAGACCCATGCCCCAGCCCTGCCACAGCTCTTCACTGGAAAAAAAAATAAGTTTGCAAATTGCTTTCTGTACCAGCATTCAGAAATGTTGGTTGAGAAAGAAGAAAGCTGGAACAGTACTTCAGGATTGCACCTTCTAACACTTTGTGCCAGGGGTACATGCCCTGTTTGCCCCACCCTTGCTCTGCTGATGTCCAGTGCTTTGCAATTGTACTTCAGACCAAGCATATACCAGCTGAATAGATGCTAGAAATAAACACAGAAAGTAGAGCAAGGCATGACTGGGGAGAATTGCTAAAAAGGTTTGCAAACCAGAAAGGAGGGATGAGAGCAGTGACCCCTTAGATAGAGAAGAGCTCAGCCCTAGTGAGTGATGTGGGAAGAAACTGACCCTAAGGAGTTTCCAAATGGTTGATATGGGGAGGTCTTTTCTTTTCTATCTTGGGGAACCTCATGACTGTCCTGACGTGAAAAATGAGGAGGAAGAACTATGGGTGTGAGTGAAAAAGCACAAATTGAAACACAGATGTTTCCAGATGTTAGAGCTCTGAAAGAGGAAGTTTTGTAACAGAATGGGCAATGTACAACCCAGAAACAAAGGAAAAAAGGAAGGGAAGTCTCCTGGAGGATGTCCAGCACAAACAACTGAACTGGAAAGGTCTACTACTACACAGACTTATATATATATATATATATATATATATATATATATATATATATATATATATATATATATATATATATATATATATATATATATATATATATATATGTGTGTGTGTGTGTGTGTGGTTACTATTGTATTATCGAAAACACAAGTCATCAAATTGTGTTTCCAATAATACACTTTAGTGAAAGTGCATATTGTCGAATATGCACTTTTGTTAAAGAAATTAACAGAAAAAAAATGTAGAAAAAAAAATTACATCAAACACTGTTATTCAGGGGGGACGTCTTCCTGCACCCCCACCCCCTATTTTATCATTCTCACTCCAAGATCGCAGTACAGTGGGGAAAAGGGAATATTCCCTTATCCCCACTGTACCACGATGTCAGCGATAGTTTCGTTAGTTGTAAATCAACACTATATGTTGATTTACAACTAACGGTGCATGCAAACTGCATGCTTTCCTCAATCTACCACTCTCTAGTTAGCGAAAGTGCATTTTCGATAAAATGCACTTTCGCTAACGTGTGTCCGCCGAAACACGGTTTCAATAAACCATGTTTCGTCAAAGTAACAGTGACCCATATATATATATATATATATATATATATATATATATATATATATGTATAGGGATCACTTCTGTGGTTCTGCTTGTCAGGGGCACAGGAAAATAATTTTCTTGGGTGGCGAAAGGCAGGGTACCTTTTTGGCTAGGCTTGTATAGGTCCTAGGGCCAATAGCCTAGTACCTACCTATGAACCTATACATATATATATATATATATATATATATATATATATATATATATATATATATGTATATATGTATATATATATATATATATATATATATATAGAGAGAGAGAGAGAGAGAGTATCTATGTAATCTAAATCTAAACTCCATTCTTTCCCATTTGGGAAAGAAAAGGCTTGATTACATCTGATGGTAAACCAATCAGCTATCTGGAAGTGTTAACAGAAATTAGAACCTGATAAAAGATAATAACCCTTCTATAGTGAGCATAAATAAGGTCAAATGACATGCCAAAGATGAAATGCAAAATGCACAGAGGCCAGCCAAACAGTAGACCAACAAACAAAGAAGGGGCTTTCAGTGCTAAACAAACATTCAAATACAGAATGCTGCACAATGGGCTTGAGAAGTTAGTGCCATGGGAGAGAAACAAATAAGAGAAATGGTGCAGAAAATGTTGAGTAAGTGTCAAATGCAAATTGACTTACCTATAAATCCTTTGCATTTATGTTATACAGTTTTGTAAAAAACAGTGCATAGAGTACAGACATAAAATAGAGGGTGAGATAGGTTAAGCCACCCAGATTCATTGTGATGGGATCATTATAGCACCTAGTGTGTGTGTGCATGTGTGCTAACAGTTTTAGGGACAAATGAAATGAGGACATTATGGGATTCTGAATTTAAACAAAGTGCCCACATGACCTTAAGTGCAAAAACCCATAAAAATAGCCAAAAGTTAGAAGGCTTGGTAAAAATTCTGAGGGAAAAAAAGCCAAATATTATCAACAAAGACAAAACTGAGGAGTTTGAAGTTAAGCAAGGGGAAAAATAGGCATGGGTTGTATTCCCAGAACTCTGGTTAGTTAGGAGAATTCTATAAAAAGGGACCTCTGCAAAGAGTAAAAACAACTGAGCATGAAAAAAGGAAAAACACTACTTATTTACTATGATAATTTCTTAGGATATCCAGGAAAGGAGAAACTATAATAATTTGTTAATTCCAAATTTAAATGCACAGGTGATGCAGTTGTGTAATGCACAATGTAGGAAAATATAACAGGGAAGGCCCAACAAAAAAAAGGAAGATGCCAATTTGGTAGTTAAAATAATACATTAGAGAATCCTTTCAGCATGGAGTGTACCTCAGGAGATAGACAGTGATCATGGAACCTACTACACTGGAAAACTAACAAAACAAATGTGTTAAACTTAAAACTCTGGGTGAATTTGAATTCAAAGTGTTAATAGAACCATAAGTGAGAGAATTAAAGGAGATAAGAAATGAAGATAGTGTAAGAAGCAAAGAGAAAAACGAGGGGACAAAGAAGTAGTTCAGTTCCCTGGGAGGACCCATTCTAGGGATTGGAAGTGGAAGACAAGTGAATCCCCACCTGAGCAGATTGACTTAGAGGGAATTTCCACATTGCCACTGGCGTGAGTCTTATCTTTCTTGTGCTTACTAAAGTATTCTTTGGGAGACTCCAACCCTAGAGAATGGTGTTTGAAGAAATCAGAGTCTAAGGGGCTTCCAAATGGCTGACAGGGTGAGGTCTTTCCCAAATCACTAAGAATTCTGTTTTCCTCTAATAAAAAAAACAATTAAAGTTATGGGACCAGCTTCATGACCAAATCAGTTGAAGAAAATGTGAGAGTCTGGAAAGCTGGATAAGGCTACAGTTTAAAACTTTACAGACATAAAGAGATATGGAAAATGAGGGTGGTACAGTTGGAACAAGGAAATCTTATCATGGTCTGACAGTTTGGTAGTACAAGAAAAATAGGCCCTTAATTGAGTAGGACCCTACATTATTACAAAAGTGGGGTTACTAGCAATGCAATGTGGCCTGTCAACCATGTTTTCCCAGACTGACAGATATTGGATCCCCCTGGACTGACACCAGAAGCTAAGCCAATTGTTAAAGTCAATTCCTAGGATTCAATAAAGTCTGTGTTTGCTCTGTGTACAGCCTATATGGAATGTACCTATGTACACAACCTCGATTCTCCCTCAGCAGTGCACCTTGCATATTAGTTGTGGTGTGTGCATAAGGGAGCTCAGAACAACATGGATATTGAATCAGTGTAAGACTGATGGCACACTCACCTACCTTTTGTCCCATTAACCTTGCCCAAAATGTCTACAAGACATTTTATCTCACTAAGTTAGATTTATTTAATTTTTTTTTTACCTTTATGTGCTTGTTTGCACGATGCATCTCGTTATTTTGCTATGCTTATCTCTGTGCAACCAAACATCAGACATGTGCCAGACATCTAAAAACAGAAACCTGATGCATGCAATTTCTATTTTTTTATTTTATTTTATTTGTTTGCACAATGCACTGCGTTATTTAGCTATGTGCAGTGCTGCATACTTATGTAGTAGATTATGCCAGACAGCTAAAAATAGAAATTGGATGCATTTAATTGGTGCAGTTCAGTGGTGCTTAGCAACACGCAAACCTGAACAGTGACACTGCGCTACATTTACAAGCACCTTCACAGTATATCTGTAGATATTATAAAGTCCATTTACTATCCCAGTGGCTAGATAGTTTGAATCATAACTTACAGTGTGATATACCCTGAGTTCAAGTCCTGAACAAGAATACATTTTACATATACTGGTGTGAAACTGTGTCAGGTGACTGAAACATCACTTGACTTTAAATTCAATAATTGTTACATTAGGAAAGGTGAGTGATACTAAGCATTGCTTAAACATGGTCAATGGTCTTTTCATGTTTGCATGTTGCTAAGCTTCACTTAAACATGGGTTGTGCCTAGTTGAGTGATCCTAAGTGATGCAACAAGTTTTTGAAAGTTACAGTATGATGTGAAATGGTGGGAATGCAGCCTATTTAAAGGGCAATAGGTGGGAATTTCACATTATTCCTTGGAGCCTGACCTTGACTGTGGATATGGCTGCTGTCATTGGAGAAGGTGTGCACTTTAGGGCACAACAGTGGGGTGTGCAGGAGTCCAAGGTGTTCATTGGAATTCTGATAGACCGCTATGAATCCTGGCTGCTACAGGGCAACTATTGGAGCCCAGAGTGTAAGTCTGAGGCCTGGGATAGTTTGGCTAGAGACCTGACTAGTGCTAATGGTATTCACTGCACTGGTGAGCAGTGTCATCACCATTATGATGATCTGTATCAAAGGAAGACGGGAACCTCAGATATCTGGATCTAAGAAGCATGGGATGGGCACACCCCACAGATATGCAAGTATGTTTTCTAGTAATTTATAAATATACAAGCTGAATATGTGCAAAACTGGTATGCATAATGGATTCCTTCTCTTACTACAGCTGCAGAAGAGTAGGCTTGCAATGTCCAGTCCCATGCAATGTGTTTGTCCAGGATGAGGCAAGTGCGCGGTATGTAAGAATAGCAATAAAGTAATAACTTAATACATACTTAATAATAAACTAAAGTAAATACAGATATTGCAGTCTTAAAAGTCATGTATGAAATACTTAGGACATCATAGACTTTTATTAATGTGTCAGTGCATATCTGAACTGGTAAAGGAAGTTAAAGCAAGTAAGCATACAGTGCTGTGTAGTATAGCTTCCAACCATTAGTTAATGCTGTGGTCAATGTTGTGGTCTGCTCATTTTGTCTGAATTATGCTGTAGGTTGCAGTCAATAAATGAATAAGGTAAACAAGCAAGTTAACAGAAGTCCTGCACAGCTATCCATGTGTGTAAATACAAGATTTGAAGCAACATGAATCAAAAAAAGTGTAAAAGGAGACGGTGCTCTGATAATTTATTGTTTCAAATTAAATGTTCAGTATTACTGTAATCACTGCTTGTGAGTTCTAATCCCACACCCGACAATTGAAAAATTGTGCAGCATTCAATACTGTATTGGTATTTCATAAATAAAACATAAGATTGCTTGCATGTGATGTGCACACCCATAGACCTGTGCCATAACTGTCCAGCTGTTACGTGTAATCAGTGTACATGAACATACCTCTCAACTGTCACGATTTTTGCAGAATGTACTGAATATTACTCCATATGTCTAGTCTGTTTGGTATATGATCTTGTTTTACTGGCCAGTCTTTGCCACATTGCTGGGGATCAGTGTCAGAAAAAAATGTCAGTCCTCTGATTTTCAGATATATGACATCAATCAAAACGCAATTTAATGGCAAATATGTTATCAGAACACCTTGCTACTGATGTATGAGCACGCTATGTAAGAATGTTCCCTGTTGTTGTGCCTTTGTACCACCATTATGTATGGCTTGCCCCATAATGTCTAATGGTTAGGCTGAGAGGTATGTACGTGGAACATCATATAACAATATAAGCAACACTGAATAATTGCTGGATGCATTACGATCTGTACTATAGTGTGTGTGTGTGTGTGTGTGTGTGTGTAAGTAACAGGGTAGTATTTCAAATAAATGATATAGCAGTCAGTGGTCTCACAAGTGAAATCTAACATATCTATAAGTGTGTCTACTGCTTTTTAATCAAATATCACTTATTCGAAAAAGAGCAGTAGACCACTCAGTTATGCGAAAGTGCACTTATTCAAAAGTGCACTTTTGTGAAACTCGGTTCAACGAACCAAGAAAAAGATAAAAAAAACAGAAAACACTTACTAACATTACATTGAGCACCCCCACACACCCCGATATGGGGGGGTTGCACCCCCCACACCCCCTACTTAAATATACCAACTGAGATCGCACTACAGTGGGGAACAGGTAAATTCCCTATTCCCCACTGTAGTGTGCCTCGGCACATCAGTTTCCCTGAACGGTTCATTGAACCATGCTTCACGGAAGTGCACTTTTGCTTAAGTGCACTTTCGCATAACTGAGGATCCACTGTTTGTTTTCAAACAAGTGGATTTTCAGTCTTTTACACTAGACCCTTATAAGTATATAGTTGTAGTCTGTTTAGTTATATTATCTGTGAAGTTACTAATATTATTTTTTCTCTCACCCCACCCCTTCTCTTTTTTATATATTTAATCAATATATTTATTATTATCATTTGATATTATTGTATTATTTGTTATTACCTCTTATGTTGGCATTATGTATAATTTAATATTGCTTTGCTGTCAAAAAAAACTTTAATTTACATTATTGTCTGTTAATCATTATATTATTTTCAGTTTGTTTCCATTACTCATTATTGTTTTCTCTTATGCTACTAATTGCATTTGTTTGGGTTATTTTCCTTTATGCTTATATTTTATTTACCACAGCTCAACAAGCTGTGCTGGTTCCCAGTGATCCAACTACCTTTGGTTCCCGGCTGAGGCACTGGGGCCCAGCACATCTGGGCTGCAGCCTGATGGCACCCCCCGCTGCTGCCCCTTCACTACTTTGTCCATCATGTAGTTCTGGCCCACAGGCTGGGGGTTCCCCCCCTCTGGAAGTGGAAGTGGAAGGGATGTTTTTGTCACCCAAGAGCAGCTGCCAGGTATGGTGCATAGTCTTGTGTGCCAAACTGTTGGTGCACACATACTCCAGGTGGACAGCATGCTGTCCATTTTGGTGGGACAATCTGTCCCCAGGTGCCAGCATTGACCACTGCCTCCATAGGAGCAATGAAGTTGCAGTGGTGATATTCCCATGGGTGAGGACTTGAGTCACACTGCTAACATGTCTGACATCCATGGGAGCGGGATCCTACAACACCCTTTCCAACCAAGCTGTTCACCTGCCCTTGGGTCCCACACCATCCCTGTCTGTTGTTTTGTCTATCTTGGTTGTCTGCAAATGCTTTCTCACCTTCCCAACTTAGTTTACTCACACTTACCTATGTCTCTTCCCCAACATTCTACTCTCAACTTAAAAAAGGGCAACTGTCCCACAAAAAAATAGCATCCCACACATAGCTCTCCATTTCACACACATGTCCACTGGACACACTTAATTTGGTCCAATTTGCTTGACAACATACTTATGTTGTTGTCACCCCTCTTTCTGGGGGAGGTAGTCCAAATTCAGCTAAAAATCTTTTCCAGTGCACAGTTGTTGCTGTTGAAGAAATGGATATCTATGGTTCTTTCCTACACCCTTCCTGCACATACCTACCTGCCTTTAACTATGCTTTCCCCCTACTTCCACTCCTTTTCACCACTGTCCTATCTCCCCAATTTTATATTAAGAATTATTGTGCAATGCTGCTGTATGAGCAGCATCGCTAAGCTATGTTAAATGGAGGTATAATACTATATATATTTGAAAGCATAATAATCTCAGTCAAAAAACACACCTATACCCTAGCTCGAACCCAGTACCATTTCAGTTGAACAACAGTGCATCAACCGGCCAAGCCATACAGCCAGTTAAATAGCACAAGTGTTGTAAGCAAAACATAGTAATTGCCATTTTCTCTTCATTAAACATGTCTACACAATGTTGCACATCACACAGCAATCTGTTAAAAATTAATGGAAAATTAAGAATTTAACTGGGACTCTGTTAAAGAAATACATCAATATAAAGCCGTACACATATTAATAGATGTAAGTGAGGTATGTAACAGCAGGTAACTGTGCAATTATATCTACAACATGTAAAAATACACCTGCTATAACAGTGACTCTGTAGCTCAGTCTGCTAAATGCTTTGCAAGCATTGTTTTATGGTCCTGGGTTCAAATATACCTGTGTCTGGCATTTAAATATATGTATGTGTACAAGTTGTTATATATATGACTGTCTTATCACTTATTTCTCCACCCAAAGCAGTACAGATGGAATGTTTTATTTTAACTAATGGAAATGAGAGGCCTATAGATAGCACCACATTTCATCTATTCCTATTACAACCATAGAAAGTGTATATAATATGAGGTTATGCATTAGCATGAATGCCCAGAGGGTTTTGAAGCGTGTCATTCAAATGTGGCCCAGTAATATCAGACTACAGCCCACAATTATTGGCTAGTGATATTACAGACAACCACAGCTGCACAAGTAACATACATATATGGAGGTCATGCTAGAAATATGGGTTGCCAGCACACACATTCCAGATGACTACCATAACATAACACATGACTTGCAGTTGTCCAACTGGTTGACATAATGGTTAATGTACCCCCTACCTTGTTGTAGGACACACCAAACATATTTTCTTTTACTCTGTTAATGATAACGTTGGCTAACATACTTACCTTAAACACATACCTTAATTTCCAGTGGGATGAGTTCCCTCAATCTGGCTCTGGCTGTTCACCAAGGCTACCCACAGGTCCCACAATTACTCATAAGTGTTGTTGTCCTACACATTCTTCAGCCTCTCTGTCTACGCATATTGCCTGCAGCAGCAGCATCTGCTTCAGCCTGTATCAGACACATCTGTATGTAAAAAGTAGCTGCTACAAACATTTCCTCTGTGCTGATGTAGTATCTTTACCCCAGTAACTTCCACCCCAACATATGAGAAAGGGGATGGAATCTACATTGAGGCCTAATATCGTGTTGAGTAGTTACATGGGATTGACTGATTATACTGCAAATCAGCATGTAGGCTGCCATGTAGCATTTCTGAACCAGAGATTGGTTCAGAGGCAATGACCTGCTAATGAAAACCATCTTAAAAAGGCAAACTTGTAGCTAGGGGAACCAATGTGTATGAGAGTTAGTTTGTATAGTTAACTCATTAACATGGTACTTATATAGCAGTATCTTTCAACAGAGTAGTATTGTACTCCATCAGGTATGCAACAATTTTGTTTCCTACATGATGCATATGTTTGAATATAGTTATGGAGAATGGGGATTATATCAGTAAGCCTTTGTTAGAACTGTACTGGTGACATGACATTTATCTCCAGCAGTGCTACACATACAGAGGATGGTGAGTACAGCAAGGGTATAATGCTGTGTGGCAACTAGGTACACAGGTCTCTTGGATACTTCCTTTGATAGCAGTTGTAAAAGTACACTGCTATTTTGTTGACACTGTTTTTTATACATATTATATGGGGAAAATTCCTGCTATGGGGCACACTACAATGGACTCCTGTGTTTGGTGTGTGATCATACATGAGTATCTGTCATGTCACAAACAAGAATAGGTAACTATTGGTACTATCCTAATTGTGTCCACACCCTTTGTGTGTTTGGCACACTGTTGAATATGAGATGTGTAATCAAGCAGTGAATACTAATAGCCATCCTTTATTACTGTATCTCTACATACTGTACTCCCACATATGTGATCCTGACATGTGTTCTCATTTTTTTATATTTCAGGAAATATCATATATGCATGATGCAGGGCACCATTTACTGAGGCAGAAAATGAGCTCATTACTGAGGCTTTCCACCAACTTTATCAAGTCCTGCTGTCCAGAGAGAGGGCACATAGGCCAGAACGTCCAACCCTGTGGGATGAACTGATACATAACATCAGTGCTGTGGGTCACCAGTATTGTACCCATGAGCAGGTGTGACACTGTGCTACATATATGATAAACTCTGCATGCTGACATGCAGCTGACATGGCCAGGGATCGTCAGGTCACTGGTGGTGGGCCTGCAGCAGAACAACCTCTCTCAGCCACAGAAGAATTCCTGGCAAACCTTGCAACACAGGACAGCTCCCAGATATCCATGAGCAAAAACGTGGATATGGGTGCCACCCATTCCTCTCAAGATGAGTGTCCAGGTATGCTTAGTTAGATCAGCTTTGGAATACTGTTGCATTCAATGTATCTAGGTGTATATAGTTTTACATGGGTGTCAGGTGTTTTGGAGGGAGTTCGCTGCAGTTTTAAGTCCATGTAGAGATTGTGACCCCACACCTTTTAACATAGCAGCTACTGTAAATGTGAGATATTTGGACATATTACCCCTGTCATTCTGTAACCTGTGGTGCTGTTACCATTACCACTCCCTCAAATGTTTTCATGACAATCAGGAATGAGAAGAGGTCATGTTCTGCTGCTGGTAAACACAAAACCGTTTTGTCAGAGATGCACATATAAATCAGTGTGTCAGAGATGTACATATAGTTCAATGTATTAACTAAAGTATCATGCCAGGCCTGCTAGCTGGATTGATGTACTGTCTGCATGAATGCCAAATGGACAGGTATTTTCTGAATGTCCACAGTTTAGAGTCATACCTCTGCCTTCTAGGTGTGATCATAGTGATTGACTTGACAGTATTGTCAGAACATTACAGATTGCCATAACTGTCAACGGTACAGATTTTTGCAGAATGTCAACAGTGTACATAATTTATGTTTTGCTCATGAGATTCTTGTTTAATGAATAATTATTTCCAAATAACTACAGATTGGGGATAGAAAATAATGTCCTCATGTCCTGCTATGTGATGTTGGGGGTTATACAAGTATGTTATAGTGACAGCATTGTATACAGCTTAACATATATTGCACCATAGTACTGCAGAGCATAGAAGTGCAGATATTAATGTATTGCTTTTTCCTTTTTATCATAGATGACCAGGGAAGATGATCTTTTCCCCCTTCACAACTTGATGTCAGTGTCTCTCCATATTCTGTGATGATGATGGCCAAAATGAGGCACAGCTGGGGGTGCAGACAGAATCAGACACAGAGGTTGACATTCCTCATCAACCATCATTATCACTGTACACAACCAGTATGCCTACACATACCCAGTCCCCTGAGGCCACAGATATTGGACAGTTGGAGGGTGGGGACATTGAACAGAGAAGTGTGGCTACTGTGGCTTCAATGACTGTCAACATTGGCCATTACCCTAACAGTTGGCAAGGTTCCAGACAGTCAGATTGATTAGGGTGATTGTAGGAGACCAGTTGTCCCTCAACCACCTGTTGCAGGTGTCTCATCATGTGTCACTCTGCATATGTTTAGGGCCATCATGGAGGTACAAGCATGTTCAGAAAGGAACTCTCAATGAATGCTCAGGGTTATGGATGTAGCACAGTCTGAAACACATGACTGGCTCCACCATTTTGCTAATACCCTGGAATGGTTGACTGACACAGTGGAAAGAGGTAAGTCTGAGACAGATCACACACTATCTGTCTTGGAACACATGCTGTCTGTGATGGAACGTCTGATTGGAGTTGAGTTTCAGCCTTGTGGATATAGGTCAGCAACTACATCTGTTAAGAGTCAATGCAGCCATGCACAATCATGCTGCTGTAGTTGCAGTACATCCAGCACTCTAGAGGAGAGTGTGCTGTCCACACTAAGACATAGCAGGCCATGGGTGTTCTCATAGAGGACACATTCCCAGAAGACATCCATTATGCTCATGTAGTAGCACAGTGTCTGACATTGGACGATGATGTGCCAGTGCAACTTCTGGCAGAGCCAGTTCTCATGTTCAGGGGTGGAGCTGATGAACTGTCAGCTCTACCATGCATGCCTCACAGCTGTCCAACATACAGACACATCAGGCTAGCACTAAGCTTGGCTGTGTTCATGCAGACACTCACACAACACTGTCACATCAAGGGCACCTACAGACACACATGCAACATTCCCACCGTCCATATTGCCTGCTTCCCTTCATGGCTCACACAAATGCTTGGGACAGCCCAGGCCTCCTGCACTACTACATAACACCCTGTACAAATGATAACTGTGCCACATCCCTATCATCTTTCTCATGGATGCAGGGAAATAAAACTATGTGTCTGATGTATAGGGTGACTATTGACATTAGTATGAATTTGTTTCATCCATTGTTGCTATAGATATGCTACTTGTGCTGGTCATTTACAGATGTATAGCATAATTTGTGTGCATTATGATGGATGCTGTTGAAAGGGCTATGGAGTAACATAATGAAATGTTTCTCATGGAAATGTTTATGTCTCACTTTCAGGATTGTGTTGGACACACCTATGGGTACACATCTACGATCAACCCATCAACGTCAGATCACAGGATTGAATGTCAGCACAGGAGAGAAATGTCATCAGGAAGGTAAAAAGTATAGTTTCATGGTTTCATAGGTTCATAAGTGTTTACTAGGCTAATGAACACAAGGGCTTCTTTTAGCCTAGCAATGCATCCCAAATCTCTGCAAGGTTTGATAACCTTGATAAGTGTAAGCAGGGTTTTGGGAGAGGAAACATTTACATGCAGGAGCCTGGGAGATGAACAATTTACAGTTTGCCTGTGCCCATTAGAGACATAGGTCCCAAACCAGAGATGATTGTCCTGTTCCCCTTCAGTTGTGTAACTTGCACTTGATTTGCATTAGGGAGGAACTCTGCTTCACATGGATGGAGAGTCTGTTCCATATAGGGTGCAGTCTCTGGGATATATACCTGTCTCTCCAGCATATCCTATTTATACCACAGGCAATGTGTAGATCTGTAGCATGGGCAATTCTGGTGCTAGTTGTTTTGTGGATATGCAGGAGGTTCACAGTGGGGTCTGACAATGCCATATATGTCAGACATACATCTCCAAAGGCTGTAAGACACAGAATACAGGGATAGGGCCTTGATGTGGTCTGCATAAGACATTTTATATACTCCCTGTATTGGTTTAGTGAGGAACCTCTGTAGATGTTCCGGTTGTTGGAGATGCCTGGTTAGGTACATACCAATGGTGGCATTGTACTCCATGACAGGTCTGATGAATGCTGAATACAGTGGAACAATGACTTACTTGGACTTACATGCCATACCTTTGTTTATAAGCTGTGCAACATAGAATGATTTCCCCAGTACTGGAGACACCTGGCAGTCAAAGGCTAGATTAATATCTATGTGTGTCCCTACGTCTCTGACTATTGGGTCATCTGTTAGAGGTGTGCTGTCAATATGATAGTTACCAGGGGTGGATAGCTTCCCATAGGATAGTATTGTGCATTTCTTGGCATTTAGTGTTACTCTGTGGCTCTGACACCAGTTGTATGTCTGTGTCAGGCCATCCTGGAGAACATTTATGTCAGTTTGGGATTCAATGACAGCTCCTAATTTGCAGTCATCTGCAAATTTAGTCAGCCAGAGGTCACTGACAGTGGAACTGACTTCAGATAAGTAAATACCTAAGAGGAATGATTTGTAATGGAGTCTACTTGTAACTGGCCTGTTTGTACAGGTGGACTCCCCTATGCTAATTTCCTGGGTCCTGTCTGTGAGCCACTTGGCTATCCACCAGCTGACACACTAGTTGTACCTAACCTCTTGAGTTTATCAACAATGCCTGAAGAACGCATAGCGCCATATGCCATTGCCAGGCCATGGTAGACAGTGTGAAATATGTTTTCCTCATCAATTGTTTTGGTTACCTTCTCAAATAGGTCCACCAGGTTGGGTAGGCATGATCTGCCCTTAATGAAACCAAAATGAGTGTGGTCCACTGGAGGTGTACAACATCTCTGTTGATTATTTCCATGATAATTCTTTTCATGGCTTTACATATCAGACTAGTGAGACTTCTGGGTCTGTAGTCTTCAGGGTCTGTAGATGGCCCACCTTTGTGCAAAGGGATGACTGTTGCTATTCCCCATTCATGAGGCACAAAGCCTGTTTGGTGGCTACAGTGACATAGTAATTCCAGAGGCTCTGAAAGGTCATGTTTCATGCTATTTGGAAGGCATCCCGGGATGTTGTCTGGGCAGACTGATGCAGTGTGCTTGTTCTTAAGGAGAGTGTTAAGGACCTGTTCCCTCGTGATAGTAGGGGTACTAATATTTGATGGAATTTCCTGAGGGAAGGTTGAGGTGGAGTGAGGGGTAAAGCTGGAGCTCAATTTAACAGACAGGAGGTTTGCTCTATCTTCTACATCATTACAGGTAGTAACATTTACAATAAAATATGCACACAAGTGTGTCTTACCTTTGAAGTTGTGGACATACCTAAAGTATGTTTTGTGGTTGTCCTTAGTCTGGGAGCCCAAACTCACCTCAAATCTGGCTTTGGGAGACTTCATTTGTCCTCTGACTTTTTGTTCTCTTTGATGAGAGTGTTTTTATTCTGCTGTATGCTGCACCTCCCACATTTTGCCATGAGTTTCTTCCTTTTGTTATACAGCCTATTGATTCTGTGATTCCACCAGTGTGGTTTGCTTTTCAGTTAGTTCTGTACTTCTCCCTGGTGGGTACAGCTGGCTCTGTGCAGCTATTAACATGCTCATACAGGGTTCCTGTGAACACTGCTGCATAGGCCACAGTGTTCTCAGTATTTATGAGGGCTTGAGATTTGGCCAGTTTATCATATAATAGCTGGATATTAGCCTTAGAGTAGTTCTTGAATATTCCATGTCTAGCTGGGGGGTCCATGTTTCATTTTTACTTCAAAAGATACCAATTTGTGTTTGGACCTTACCAGGGAAGACATTATAGTATGGGTTTGTGGATAACTCACCCATATTTGTGAAGACCAGATCCAGTATGGTTGCACCCCTGTTTGGTGTATTGGCTATCTGGTCCAGGGAGTTTGTGTTTACAAAAGCCAGGAATCTCTGTGCCTGTATATTTGTTGTCATATAGGATTCCCAGGTAAGAGTGGGATAATGGAAGCCACCCATGAATATGGTATTGGGTTGGATGGTTAGTGTTGCTAATAAGTTTATATACATGGTATGGGTGTCCTGGATCATAGAGTGGGGCCTATAGCTGGCATGGAAGCAGTATTGGATTTTGTCACAAAAAAAACGTCTTCAGATGAGCATACCAACTTCTGAAACCCCTTTATATACAGAAACATCCCCAATTAATCAATTAAACTATTATACTTTTAAAAACACAGTGCAAAAAACTATATACACAGACAATGAAACACAATAAATACAGAAGTGCATAGAAAATCATTTGTTGGTCAAGCAGGAATCTTTTAAAAACATACATTTACAATTTGTAAAAACTTGTAAACAAAAAATGTTTAAAAATATAAAACCTTTTTAAAACCACTTTTAAAACACTGTTGTGTAGGTGTGAAAAAACACTTTAATAGTAAAACTTCTCCAAAAAACAAAAAGGGTCAAGCGCTTTCTTCATGGCTCTGATGAAGTCAATCTTGACGAAAGCGCTTGACCCTTTTTGTTTTTTGGAGAAGTTTTACTATTAAAGTGTTTTTTCACACCACTGTGGAGTCGGGGACTAGTTATTGGCGCCTGGAGGCAGCTTTTTTTCTGGTTGTTTTTTTTTCTGGTTGGTTGTTGTTCCTGCTTCTGCACCTGTTATTTTACTATTGTGTAGGTCATACAAAATGTAAAACAGCACCATCTGCTGGAAAGTCTATATATAGGTAAAGGTATATAGGAAATGTATATATGTTCATACAAGTGCCACAAGCCTGGCAAAGCAGTATACTCAATCAATCATGTTATACCACACTGTCAGGTACTGTTTTAGCTTATAATGACACCATAAAGGTAATATGTTACATGTTAGCATCTGTCAGGTCTCTGCTGAACTGTGGTCTGAATGGCATTATCTCTGACTGTTGCAGAGATGTGGGCAGCACCCCCAACCCTCTTCTCCTACTCCACACAAACACAATGTGTAAGAGATGCATCTACATTAAAAACCTTGAATCCATGCTCTCTCACACACCTGTCAGTACATATGACAATTAGTGGGGTGCCAACATGCCCAACTCACCTCCTACTCCACCCAAACCCATATCACACATACCTACATATACAGAGGTCTGTACCAGAAATGGGTCTATATTAGAACATCAAAGTTTCAGAACTTCGAATGTTCTAATATCCAACCCTATTCAGTGAAAGCTGAAAATATCGAAGCAACAGAAAACCAAATTTTTTCCTAGGGAAAGAATTTGGTTGTCCGTTTCTGTTGCTTCGGTATTTTCAGCACTGTGGTGGAAAGTTACGGTTTGGGTTCAAGTAAGTGTGTGATTGAGTGTGGGTTAGGTTAGTTAGGGTTAGGGTGCAGGTTAGGTATGTGTGCGATTGTGTGGACGTGAGGGTTAGGGTGGGTTAGGCGAGTTTGGGTTAAGGTGCGGGTTAGGTATGTGTGCGATTGTGTGGACGTGAGGGTTAGGGCGGGTTAGGTGAGTTAGGGTTAGGGAGTGGGTCAGGTAAGTGTGCAATTGTGTGGACATGAGAGTTAGGGTGGGGTAGATGAGTTAGGGTTAGGGTGCGGGTGAGGTGAGTGTGCGATAGTGAAGGACCTTAGGGTTAGGGTTTGGGTTAAGGTAAGTGGATAGTTAGTGGTGTGTGTATAGTTTAGTGTAGGGTTAGGTGTAAGATTTTAGGTGTATGTATGTGGATTGCTGTTTGTTTGGTGTGCTTGTGTTGTGTGTATGTGTTTTGGAACAGCAAATTTTTTCCCTAGGAAAAAATTTGCTGTTCTGTAGGTTCGATGTTTTCAACTTTTGCTGAATAGGGTTCGATATTTTGAAACTTCAATGTTCTAATATAGACCCCCAGAAACATACCTAAACACCAAACACCTCACAAACAGAAACGCAAGCATGCTGCACATAATACTACCTCTGCAGAACACAGTACACATAATAGCTAATGCACCACTGTCTCACTGGTCAAACCCTTACTGCAAAACACAAATTCAGACATAGTCATTGGTGATTACATTGTGAATCACATTGATGTCCCTCTCTCCAGGCTAGATAAGGAAAAGGTCATGGTTAGCTGTCTGTGAGATGCCAGGATATGGCATATCATACATACAGTCAAGTCTGTCAACAACAGGTACTGTTATGACTACATCATAGTTCCTGTTGTTGTGTAAGACTTCAGATGTACCTCTCTGGAATATGTGATGACAGTCATGACTGAGCTCTCACACTGTGTGTATCAGGCAGGTATGCCCTTGGCTGTCAGCTGCATTTTACCTTCACCTAGGATGATGCCTCAATATAAACAAAAGATGATTGACTTCAATAATAGGCTGTGTCTGGTGTCAGTTTAAGGGGATCCACTATCTGCCAGCCTGGGATGACATGCTCAACTGACCTCGATGCTTTGCCACATATGGTCTTCATCTGTCGCCCTGGAATTTTGGCTACTGGCCAAGGTTATTGCCATCCCCATAGTGCCCTTTTTCAGTGATGTCTCAAGGACAACATTTCCAATGTAAAAACCTCATGTATAAACAACCTCAAAGTTATGCTACTAAATGCTAGGAGTGTTAACAGGAAACTGCACTCACTGGAAGCTGGCTTCATCTTGAAACATACAGACCTTTGTGCAGTCACAGACACCAGCCTGGTTCAAGGCTGTAGAGAGCACCACAGTCATAACAGACTACACCTCTTTCTATACATGCAGACCTCAAAGGCATTCAGACTAATGGTGGTGGTGTATAAATATTCATTAAGGATACATACACAAGCACATTGGTTACACAGTATGATTCCATGGATACACTTCAGGTGCTATTGACTATTTGTGGGGCACCTATTCAAGTCATTCCCAGCTACAGGAGCTCTTCCATGAATCAGGACACCCTCTCTGCTTATTTGGATCTGCTTGAGTCTATCAAGATACATCTGGACACCATGGTTTGGGAGACTTTTACTACCCATTGACTGGGTAGATTAGTCATGCTCAAACTTACTTGTCCAAATATTACTCAACTTCATTATTTACAATGCCCTGGACCAGCTGGTTGACTCCCGCACAAGGTGAGCTGACATACCAGTTTGTGTGCTTATCAATTTGGGTGACCACTGTAGCTCCCCCACTCTGAGGTTCTTCCTGGTGAGATCTGACCATGAATCGGTCTCATTCAAAGCAGGTATCACACCTGATAATCCCCCCTTGCAGCAAATACACTAAAGACATTCACCAATCCAGATTATACCCTCCTATGCGATGGTATAAATAGCTTCAATGCACCTCCTCCCTCAGACATAACTGGCAACTAAGCTGAGCTCTACACCAATGCTTTATGCAAACACCTGTATGACTGAATTACCTCGGCTGTACCTTACATGAGCCCAAAAAACTCCTCATGGTGAAGCAAACCTGCCTGGTGGACAACTGTCAGTAACAGGTTTTACAATAATAGGAAGACATTGATGTCCAAGGGTAGGAGGGAGGAAGCCCCCAAAACTGGAAACACTCCCTCATCACCTTAAACTAGCAAATACGTGTTGTTGTGAAGTCCTCCAAAACAAAGTATAGGTCAAATTAGCCTCCTCAACAAAGGACAGCCACAAGGCATTCTATAGCTACATCTGTTACCCAAAAGGAAAGGCCCACATTTGTGCCAAACTCATGGTTAATGATACCTCATATACAGAGCCTGTTAACATAGCTAACCTGTTGGCTGGCAGGTTCTGTGAAACCATCACTCCCTTGTCCCCACCATATGTACCCCATGACATCCCTACCATCTGTTCCTTACTTTGTATCTCTAAAGAGCAGGATGGCAATGGCTTCTCTATGGACAAAAACACAACATCTATGGGATATGATAGCATCCCAGGCTGAGTCCTACATGGGCTTCAACATGGAGTATGGACACCATTGGAAACTCTTTGCAATCATAGTGTAACCACAAGCTTTGTCACAGCTGACTGGAAAACAGCCACCGTTGTCCCCTTGCACAGAGGTGGTGTGTCCACTGACCCCAGAAACTATATACCTATTATCCTGGCTAACCATACCTGCAAGGGTGTGGGGCAAATCATCACGGACCTTATCAACAAGATATAGGTAATCTCCACACAGTTGGCCCTACATGATTTGGATTTGTCAAAGGGAGATAATGCCTGTTAAACCTGGTGGATGTCTTTGAGACAGTCACCAAGTACCTGAATGAGGGGAAATCTGTGCATACAGCCTACCTGTATTTAGCCAAAGCATTTGCCACTGCCCTCAACTTGGCCATCATTGACAAATGCACCCAACAAGGCATCACCCCTTATATCATTAGAGGGGTCATTCACTGCCTCAGTGATAGAGGTCATATAGTCAAAATAGGGGAATCCACCTCCAATAGCAGAGATATAACCAGTGGTGATCCACAGGGTTTGGTCATGGGTCCTCTACTGTTTGGAAATCATTTATCTAAAGTACAAAGACAAATTATATGTCTGTGGCTGTCAACATTCTACATGAGGGTCTTAGTTGAACAAATGATTGTTGCCCAAGTCATGGCCTTAAAAGCAATGCAAATATATGTATTATCATTGCTTTTGGTAACAGTGATGTTCCTGCTAAGTACCACATCAATAGCAACACCTGACATACATACTTAGGGGTGGGAGACCTGGGCACACAGGTTGACAGCTAACTTATATTAGATCACTATGTCTCCACAGTGGTAAGAAGGGCATTCTATCATGCTCATGTAATAAGTTAGGGCATTGTCTCCAGGAAAAAGTAGATGTTAGCAATATCTGACCCTGCTGTATTGGAAATGCTGCATATCCATAAGTCAAATGACACACAGGTTACACACTATATAGACCTTAACTTGGCATGTGACATTATACATTCTGCTGAAGGTACAGAATTTTCTACCAGAGTTTAATACACCTTTGGAACAGAATACCACATCATGGTAAACAGAGGACCTCATTGGCCATCTTTAGATGCAATCTGTATGTTTGGATAGGTGGCTGTAATTTCACTATGGCGGGACCTTAACCTGGCATATGACGTTAATACAACCTGCTGGAGGGACAGAATTGTCTGCCAGAGTTTAACACACCTTTGGAACCACTCCCACATGATGTCAAACAGATTACCTCACTGGCTCCCTATTACGCTGTCGCAGATGCAGGTTGTCGAATGCGTCTTTGTCAAACTAAAAAGCGTGAAATGGCAAAATAGTGAAGTGGCTTTTCAGTGAATTCTTCGCTTGGCTTCTTTCACTACTTTGCCGTTTTCAGCACTGTAGTGCGATCTTGGAGTTGGAATATTTAAGTAGGGGGTGTGGGGGGCACAGCCCCCCATGTCAGGGGGTGTAGGGGCAAAGCCCCCCACATTATGTAATGTTTTACAGTTTTTTTTTTCGGAACAGCAATTAAATCGCTTTTCTGAGGTCACACACACACACACACACACACACACACACACACACACACACACACACACACACACACACACACACACACACCAAGTATGCTGGAGTGAGATTAGAACTCCTACCTATCTATTGTTATATACTACAGATCCTAGTACATAATGATTGTGCAATGGCTCAAGTCTGCTTTATGAATGACTGCAGGTGAATTAATCCTAGAGAGCATAAGCCCTGTGTAGAACAGCGTGGGAGGCCTGCAGAGTCACATTGCTTCCTACTGCCATCTGCAGCTAGTAGCCTAACAGTCAGAAAACTGTTTTGTAGCCTTGCTGTGTGACAATAGCACCAGTATTCGTATATGTGTCTGTTTTCATTTTGATGGGCAAGTCTGTGGCAAAGCTAAATTAGCCCAGGCAATGAGTGTGTGCATATCATAAAACAGTACACATCTTGTTTAGTTGTTGATGTATGTGTGGTGAAATTCAGCAGATACTGGGGGCTGTAGTGAATGTGGGTGTTGTTACTGCCATAGATACAAACATATGGCTTAACAATATATGTACATATTTATATAAGATGCCATACATTTTCAAAGTTTCCACATGCTGTAATAGGGAGACATGGTATGGCTCACGAGTGACCAGATGTTTGCAGCAAGTACTCAGGTTTGACTCGTACTTATGTGTGTTTAACATAAAATTGTGGTTTGCTGTCAAATGTAGTGTCATTTACACATGACATGAGAGAAGGGTGCCAGAACTCTGAACTTTAGATATCCCAATAGTCCTCCAGGTGCAACACATGTTATTCCACATATTTTGAAGTGCATTATCTAATGTTGAGCTCTTCCTTTTGGTCCTTTGTCCAACATTATAAGCGTCATAGTGCAGCTTTACTCTCCATGATCTAGGTATGTAGGGCAATGCACGCACTCACACACACACACACACACACACACATGTATATACATATATATATATATATATATATATATATATATATATATATATATATATATAAATATGGGTCCTCTTCAGAATGCCGAAATTCAAAACTTCAAAACCCATATGATCGCAGACCATATGTTCGAAGTTTTGAAATACCGACATTCTGAATGGGAAATCGCATACAGCACGGACCGGGAGATTTCCCTTGTTCTCGCTGTAGTGCGATCTCGGAATTGGTATATTTAAATAGGAGGGTGTGGGGGGTGCAGGCTATACAGAGTTTAATGTGTATTTTTTTATTTGTATGGGTCTAGTTCACATTTTTGAACATTCAAATGTTCAATCATATGGTCTCGGCCATATAAATTTCGAACATTTGAGCTGCTCGTTATTTGATATATATATATATATATATATATATATATATATATATATATATATATATATATATATATATATATATATATATGTATATGTATATAAAACAAAATTGTATGATGAGCAACAGAGTTGCACTGTGCTTAACTAAGTGTATGGGCATGTGCAGTGGCATTTTTGGTTTGTTTGCACATTGCTAAGCAGGTCACAAATGGGTGGTGCATTGCTTACATCAGAGACTTAATGTTCCATAGACTGACTCCAGTCCACAGCTAGGTGTACTCCAAGCTGGGATTATGATATTATTAGAAACACTCAAAGCTGTATCTACCCATATACTCAGGTCCATAAATGAATCTACAGTTTCAATCACTGTGTGCTGTATGTAATATTCACCTTTCTATTTATGTCTTCCAAATCTCATATGCTTAATTTGTAATGTATTTATCAGCATATAATATTCCTGTGAGCTATTTAGCAGGCATGCTCCATCTGTAACACATGTAATCAGTATATCCAATTTCAAGTCATCTGCATACAGACTCTAGAACAATTGAAATTAAATGGATAGGTCTGCAGAGAAATCTGAACAAATCTGAGCCTAGGAGAGAGCCCTGTGGGACACTCTGACGGTAACCAATTTTTTCACTTGTCCAATTGCTGTATGATACTTGCCATGTCCTATATGTAAGCCATGCAGCTATCCATCTTATCAAGAGTGCATCAGTACCTAGTTGTTCTAGTTTATTGATTGGTATTTTGTGTATGGCCCTGTCAAATCTCTATAAATTACATCACAGCACAATTTTTCATTCATAACTGTAATTATATTGTCATAGTACATCATGTTGCAGGTGGTACTTAGATCTATTTTCAAAATATGCATGCTGATATATGGTTTCAAATTCCAACCGTTACAATTCTGATACTGACTAATCCAATATTACCTAAGACTTTTTAAGTAAGACTTGGATATGAGGCACAGATGCAAATGTGTAATTGATAAGTGAAACAGGTTAATACTAGTGTAACACACACACACATACACAGAGTCACAGTCTATAAAACAATACTTATTCCTCTCAAAAATGCCAAATATCTGGATATTGCAGAATTAGAACCCTGAACATCACAGCACAAGCCACCTGCCTTAGTCCTTTGAGCCACAGAGACTACTTGACAGAAATGGGGTCATTTATTACACCACCAGTTGCATAAATACGTACTTTGCTATTTCCAGTTAACTAACGCATAATATGTAAGTTCAAATTGTACATTACTGTCCTGATGCTGTGTGGCATACTAACTGTGTAAAATGCTCATACAGCATGGATTTATTGTTATGTCAATTACAAGGGGACACTGCCTGTTTTGAGGGGTGGTGGAACAAAAGCTCATGTTTTGCTAGGACACACACTAGCCTATCATTTAACCTCACTTTCTAAAATGTCCCTTGAATGAAATACCAGTAATCTGTTGCAGTAGGACTGCAAGAATATTCCATGCATGAGGCCTAGCAAATACAAATGGTGACATGTTAGTGGAATGGGTGTCTGTAGTCCCATGTGGATATAACGTCTGTCCAAATAACCCAGAATACTTGACTGCATAATGTACCCGGTCCATAGCTACAATGACATAACATTCCACTATACTACTGTGTTATGGCGTTACCTTGCAAATGCAGCAGTTGACACAACTGTAATTCAGGGCTGACACTGTCTGATGTGAGCAGTACACAGCCAATACATGGATAGGTACAGGATGTGTGATTTGGCTGGCATCAATTTTCATATCTGTGTGTGAGTAGGAGTAAGGTGTTAGTCCCTAGGTCCTTAGGCTGTCAGTGAATGTGCTATGCATTGTCTCTTAGCCAAAGCCAGGGTTTACTGAGCATGCCTACATCTGTCCACAGGGACATCAGCAGGAGGTTTCTCCTCCGAGTCCTCCTGTGAGTGTGGCTGTGGTGACCTAGGTACTGATGGGGGGCTGTGAATCCCTTCCCTTTGCTGATCCTGCTGTAGCTGTTTCCGTAGGATCAGATTGTGTGGCATAGCACATACTGTGAATATCTATGCACATGTGGCGGGAGTATATTGCAGGATTCTCCAAGATATATTGAGGCACCGGAATTGTGACTTCAGAAGCCCAAACACACTCTCTATGATGTTCCTAGTTTGTGCATGTGCCTCATTATCGCATTCTTCCATGGGTTTGTGTGCATTTCTGATGGGTGTCATCACCACAGTTCCAGGGTATAGCCAGCATCACCCAGCAAATAGCCCTGTGGGATGTCCTACCTAGCAAACATCCGGTACCGCTGTGATATGTGCCAGATATGGGAGTCATGATAACTGCCAGGGCTGCCAGCACACACATTCAGGATAATCCCCTGGGCATTGCACATGACTTGGTAGTTGATGGAGTAATATCCCTTGGAGTTAACATAGATTCTAAAGTACAATCAAGGACAGTTACTGTAAAATGACTGAAAAAGCAAAAAAGTAGTAACCCAGAAGGCAAGATCCAAGGATTCACTTTAAAAATAAAATCACTTAAAAATCTACATAAAATATAAAGACATTTATTGTAAAAAACTGGCAAAAAACGATTAAGTGATTTTGTCCTTAAACAAGACAGGACTTCATCAGAATCACCATAAATTATCCAAGAGCCCATTTTATACTCAAATCCCACTAATTAAGCAATCATTCAATTAATGCAAATGTGTTTAAACACTGGGATTTAAAATGCACACATTTTTTTTGTTTCACAGGATTAAATATAATAAAACTTCCACTAGAATGTTGCATAATAAATAAATAACTAAATAAATAAATACATTGTTTAAACAATAGTCTTAAAATCTTGTAGCTCTCAAAATTAGCTGAATAGAGGTATATTCATTCAAACCAGAGTATGAGGTGGCTTGCACTTTTAACTGCCATTTCAATTCCTAATTTTCCAATAAAACGTTAATATCACCACCCCTTGGGTTATAGCCAACACAGTCAATAATGCCAAAAATAAATTTGGAAAATGCAGGGCATACACTGGAGTGTTTAAACAAAACATTGCTTTCTTTTTGATTTTTAATATCACATACATGCTCATAAATGCATCTCCGTAAAGCCCTCTTGGTTTTGACAACATAAAACAAAGAACACCCTACACATACTGCCATATAGACACCCATTTACTGGAACAATTTCCCTTAGTAAAAAACACCTTAGAACTTGCACTGTTGTTTAAAACCACAAATTCATTTTCACACATATATAGGAGCATTGGTTACAAGTGCCACATTTCATGGTGTGCTGGTCCCCATAAAACCCTCTTGGGTTTACAAAATTACTCTTATCAAGAAATTCTTTAAAATTCCTTCCAGTTTTATATGTGAATACTGGCTCATTCCCCACCATTTGTAAAATGTACAGATTAGTTTTAAAATGACTCCAATTATTTTTAAATATATTTCTAACCAAATCCCCCTGTTCACTATATTGCAAAACCATTGCTCTCTCAATGTTCTTATTATTATTCTTTAACCCACATGATCTATTCACAGTTGCTCCAAATCCTGTCCCTATCTTCTCCCATTCAGATTAAACATCATCTCTAATATTGTTAACCAACAAAGGGGGGTATCTTCTGTCCAAAACATTTGGACAACTTTATCTAATTCCCTATCTAAGTCTATTCTCTGGGAGGTCATTCTTGCTATTTTGATGCACTGGCCTTTGGCGAGGCTCTTCTTATGATTTAATGGGTGAAAAACAATTAAAATCCAAATGCAAATTATTAAATGTAGTTTTTCTATAAACATTTGATTTAAAACCACTGGTGGTGTGTTCAATAAGTGTCCAAATAATTGCTTCCCATTCTATCAAAATTATAAGTAAATTCCAAATGTTCTGATGAATTATTTAAAAATCCTACAAATTTATGAATATTCTCTTCTGAGCCCTTTCATAAAATAAAAATATTCAAAAATTGAACATTGATGGCTACACTACGAAAGAATGTAGAACTAAATACCACTTGGTTTTCCCACCCCAATAATACCAAATTTGCATATATGGGGGCACAGGAAGCTCCCATAGCCACCCCTCTTTTCTGTATGAAAAATCCCCCCTCAAAGAAAATGAAATTGTTATCTTATACTAATGCCATCATTTCCTCAAAAAGTCTGATTTTATCTCCTGAAAAATGGGTGTACTTGCATAGACTATTCATAAAATATTTTCTCCCTCTATCCCTGGGTATGGATGTGAAAAGATCCTTTATATCAATAGCAAGAAAGATCTTTGGACCAAATTTGCTGCTTTAATCTCCCTAAAATATCCCAGGAATCAAACACAAGTTGAGAAACGTGTCTGTAAATAAGTTTGAGACACATATCAATAAATACTGAAAATGGATTCTACCCTGCTCACCAGGTGGTGCCTTGATGTGTGCATGAGTTTAATCTATGGCACCCAGTACTTCAGAGTAGTGTGCTACTCAGTAGAAGTGTTGCATATTTCTGATCCTCACCTCATGGTCTAGGGGAAAAAATATGTGTTTACTGACATGTGGAACCATAGCATCCAGGAATCGGAGTATCCTGGATGCAGATGCCTGTGACACCCCCATCATGTCCCCAGTGTTGGTCTTTGAAAGGTACCTGTAGATAGTATCCTAAGGGCTACACATACCTTAGTTTCCACTGGGATGGGTTCCCCTCTGTTAGCTCTGGCTCTGAGTTGATGGCAGTAGAACTCATTGAGCTCTTGTAATATGCCCCTGTCCACCCTGTAGTGCATTACAATCTCCAGCTCATGTAGCCCCTGGAAGGTTACCCTGGGTCTGAACACTCTTCTCCTTCTTGGCCTAGGCCTACTGACAGCAGCACCAGCAGCACTGACTTCACCATCTAGCACATACAGATGTAGAAAAACTGCAGCAGCCTCTAGCATTATCTTAGTTAAAATTTCCAAGTCTCTACTCCAATAGTTCAGAGTATTGAAGGAAATTCAGAATGTAGGGTGTATGCATACTTTATACAGTTCTGCTGTAGGTCCACCATGTGGGATTGGCTAATTATGATGCAGTTCACCTACCTAGGCTGTAACTGACATGATTTAAAGGCCCTACTTTAATGCACAAAGTGGAGCTATGCTCCACTTCGTGCAGCTTAGCTTATACAAAAATATATATTATTAATTGAATATATCCAGTTTTCCTTGTCAGATGCCTACATCATCACTGTCATGTGAGTAGTCTGCTCATGTGAACATGCTAAGCTATGTAGCGCACTGCGCAAATACATATGCTGAGCACAAAAAATCCTAAAAGTAACACAGTAGGAATATCAAAACTGTGTAGGAGTCTACATGAATGGGATATGTGGACATAGTTGGTCCTTCCAGCGATTCAACAAAATAACCTAATTTGCATACATATTCATGCTGACAGCCTGGAAACTACATGGTTTTTATCTGTGTAAGCTGGATAACAGAATGAATGCACCATTGTACGGACCTGATGCAGGGTGCTACAGTACATTTGTGTAAACTACATTATAGATATTTTAATATATAAATATATATATATATATATATATATATATATATATATATATATATATATATGTATATATATTTTATGTTAAGCATGTTTGTACAATGTGGTGCATAGCGCAAACATGCAAAAATTATAAAAAAAAATATTATTCATTTTACATATCCCCATTCCTTTTACAAATATGCTTTGCACATGTATGTATGTATGTGATCTACTATTTTTCAGGGGAGTTATGTCCATATATTTGGACTTTTACATCCCTTTCTGTCCATATAGACTCTTGTATGTGGAAAATTTCCATGTACACTATGAACATGGACACAGAGTCTATATGGATGTATTTTGCCTTGTTGGATAGCTCCACTTGCCTCATTTGCATAAGATTCACCTGCTTAAGCTGAAGTTTGCATTACATGGAAGTTTTCCTGTTTGGGTGTCCTTGTGCATCAGTAAGTGATGTTTACTGAATATAAAAATGTTCGTGCTCGTGTATTCATCATGCCACAATGCATACACATAAAAAAAAGTGTAGGCTTTACTGAAATCTCCCAAGGTTTGCACAACACTGAGGAAAAAGGAGAAGTATCTTTAACCCCATTGCATACCAATCTTGCATTGATTCAGTGCAGTGGTTGCACTGCAACTATCAATGAAATGGGATTTAATGTATAAAGATGATGATTCCCATATCAATGATCCACATTCTCAGCCACATAAATGGCACCTATATATTAATATATGCATATATTTGGATTTATCCTAGAAAGTTAGCTTACCAGAATGTTAACATTTAAATGGTCATGACCGGATGATCATAGCCTGGTGGACCAGAATATCAACAGCATAAAACAGCAAAAAGTGGCATTAGATAGTTGTGTGAGATAACAGTACAGTGAGGATTGGGATTTTGCCCTTTCTCATCAGTAGTGCAATCTCAGGGTTGGTATATCAAATTAGCAGGAGGTATGAGATATGTAAGGAGCCTATATTTCAATTATTTAAGATAAATTTACTGAGTAGGTATATTGAATGCAAGGTTTATGAGCACAAATTTAGAAAGTAAAGATAAATGCTCATTTTGAATTATCTGTTGGTATAATGTGCTTAATAGTAATGTATAAACAACAGAGTTTCTGATACGAATTAGAACTTCACATAATACACAGCAGTTCCAAAAAGCCCTAAATGTTGGTGAAGACTGATTACTTATACTATAAAGAAGTGGTGTTAGCAAAATGGAAATAATGGAAAATAAATCTATAGGCAACTATTATATTTATAACATAAATAAATGTCATGTGCATCCTCCTTATGAAACACTTATACAAGCAAATGAAGCCATTTTACATGCATTCAGCTGAAACTACTGTTTATATACAGCAGTATACCCTCCAGTACTCAATCATTTACCTCACATCCCAGATTCTATGCTTACAGTCATGCAGTGAAACAAAACTCGTAAGGTTACTTGAATGATGGTTGATTGTAGTTCTAAGAACAGCATAAAAGTCCCTGGCTAAGTGACGAGATGGACTAACGGGGGTGATTACTGTCACTTTGGAGGTTAAGTGGTGCTATACAGCCCTCAGCAACTTTAGTAATCCATGGTCATGATGGGGCAGCAGATCATAAACTCAAAGCCGTGTGACTATACCCGGTATCCTACAGACTGTTAAAAGGTGACCTGCATCTGGCATACAAAGCATCCTCTGCATTAACTCATCAGAAAGTCAAATGGGATGAGAAATACTTGGACTAGAGATCTAAACCTCTTCTGCAACATCAGTAGAATGGTTTGGAGGTACAGGTATATCCTACAGATGATACTGCTGCTCTGGAACAGACTCCCCATCCACATAAAACAAAGTTTATCCTGTCCATATTCAAGGGCAGTTTAGATCTATGGATGGGAAACAGAAAATGTACTCCGGTACTGCCCTTTATACTACTACTAATGGACAAAAGCATCTGCTAATGCTTTATCCCATGAATGGGTGGTCCCCTCAGACTATCCATGCTGTGATCCCAGTTATTCTTATTAGGAGTAATATGTAATTTTCGACCATGGGATGGGTAAGGCCATTCTATAACTAAATGAGATAGGTTATTTTGAGCACAAAAAGGGAAACTATCTAGGCTTAAAATGACCCTCAAGTGCAACTGGTCTAATAATTACCTATGAACCTATAAAGAGTTTTATTTTGTAATGTTACCTTTTGTAGATAATGGATTCTACTAGAGCAACAGACACTCTGGGCTTACTTTTACTTGTTTGCGTTCTTGAGCTCAATATACAGCTTTCCTACACCTTGACACATTTAGACTGGATGAGGTGTCACCTGGCTGAGTTCATCTCAGCAAAGGTGAACTTCCTGGTCAGTGCTTTCCATAGGAAATCACTACCAATGCAGTATCTGAGTGTGCACTAGGAGTGTTTCCATTACATTGGGAGAGCCTTCCCTTCTTTATGCTTGTGCAGGCATGGAGGTGGTATATAAGTCTGAAGGAGGCAGGTGGCTTAAGACCTCACCTAGAGGTAGCTTAACGACATACTAAAATGTCTACATTTGCTTAAGCAAGCTGGCTCAAGTTGTCTGTGGTTTGGAGCTTTGGTTGGATGTTTCATTTTAGAGTGGATTTATGTGCTCATGTACTAGTGAATTGTGAGGGTCTTGAGCTTAGTGTACCTCACAGAAAGAGTGAGATGGATATTGCATTGCCTGTACGTGACCTCAAACTGAAAATAATAAAGTTTGAATAAAGGAAAGAATAAGAAGTATGCCGACACATGAATGGTATGTGTGGTTTGTCCCCTCCCCTTTAGCATTGGTGAAAATCTTTATTGTTTTGACCATATGTGCTCATAGGTTGAGCAGTTTGTGTAAACACATTCTAAAAATGCATGCATTCAAGTTATATATGTGATTTAAACTTTGATGTATCAAGCTTGTAAAGTAATGACTCTTAAATTATCAATAGGGTATCTGCATAATGAAAAGAGGACACTTCTGAATTAAATTAAATGCCACAGAACATTGTGATAGTGATGTGAAATGGAATCAGGACAACTGCATGACTACATAAGGATAATGAACTTTTGGAATGACAGTTGGAGGGCACTAGGATTAATGGACAGGCATGGCTGCTAGTTACACCTGCTAGGTAACTGAATGGATCAGTTCTAGCAGGTTACTTTCAATAAACCAAAATAATTCAGGAAACAGCTCAACTGGCTAACAGGCAGTAATAATATTTCAGTCACCCAACCTTTACTGATTTTTTTTATAAAATTTAGCAGTCTTCCTCAATTTTGTAGATGCTTTAAACAAACAACCCCTACACCTTCACCTCTCCTTATATCCCTTTATTTTACTTTCTCTGTATTAGGAAAAAAGATAAACTGCCAGTACTTGAACAAAAACAGTTGGATACTGTAGCTGGCAAACAGTTTCTTCCTTAGCTCATATATCACTACAGTTACTGTCCAATACATTTAAAATCTCTGTTTACAGAAAAACATTATTTCTAACATTTGGAAGACAGCTATAATAAAACCCTTACCCAGACAACCAAAATCAAAGGAAATAACACATTGCATGTCATCTCCATACTCCCCACCTTAGGGAAACAGCTAGAAAAGATGATCAGCCAGCACCACTTACTTTTTCCTAAATGACATGGATTTTGTTCTCGTTGTAGCACTAACATGTTAGTTTTCATCCCAGTTGATGAAATAATCCTTGAAATTGATAAAGGCTGCATACTGGGGCCATTTTATTGACCTTACAAGCACATTTGATCTTGTTGATCACTCCATTTTTGTAAATCATCCACTCAAAACAGGGATTAGCACAGATGTCATTTTCTGGTTGTACAATTAGCTTCCCAGCCATAACGTCAGCATTGAGATAAGCTTTTCAACATCACCTTCAGCTCCCCCTTTGAAAAAGCACCCACCAAGTCTCCATTCTAACCTTTTTCTTACTCTTTACCAACATTAATAAAATCCCTCTTAATCTTCCTCACTTTCCTCTCTTATTTTGTACTCATAATATTGTTTTATTCCACTGCAGTCATTCACTCCCTACACTTAGTGTTTCAGTCCCTTATATAACAGATGAATAATAAAATCTTTCTGTGTTGTACTTGGAACAAGTCTGCAAAACACTACCTGACTTCTTACAAAACCTTTGATCACCACAATCACTTATAGAGAATGTTAGACCCTTCTCTCATCTTCCACCTCCATTTAGAAAAGATTATCTCACTCTTGTTCTGAACCAAGAAAATTATCTTTCCATATCTCCTGCAGCTAAAGCAGTCATATGTAAAGGAAACATAATTTTCCAACTAGAATATGAGCACCCACTAATATTTGATGTAGCTAAATTAAACTTTGCAACTATTCAAACTATCACCAATAGGCCATTTTATCATTCTCAGATCAAGAAATGGCTATATATACTATCCTATAATCACAGAAGTCAAAACCACTCAGGTCCACTTCTGCAAAATCTCAAATCTAAGTGTCATTATACTGATGACTGTCCATCCATAATGTTGTACTATGGGAATCGTTCTCCTTTTATGTAAATGATAAAACCTCAACACCTCTCATCTTCACAACCCGCAAACTGGAATTGCCTACTCTTATGACACCTAATGAAATAATCCCATTCTTGCCTTTACCTTCTCACATTAATTCATCAACACCTCTATTGCTACCTCCTGAAATATGTTTTAGACAGTTGCTGAATGATTTACATCACACATACATGTTCATGCAAATATCATCTATAAAAAACATTTTGTTATATGCTTACTTTGTACTCTTGCAAAGGTTCATAGGTTCATAGTTGTGTACTAGGCTAATGGCCCTGAGCCTTTACAAGCCTAGCCCATAGGATTACCCTGGCATCATGCCACCCGAACTTAGTTCCCAGTGGTTTTGTTGAGTAAAGCCACTGGAGTGATCCCTGGGGTGAAGTTTCGATTTCCCATCTACTCGTCAAGATTTCTCTTGAAGAGGGCCAGTGAGGTGCTCTGCTTGACATGTATGGGAAGTCTATTCCATAGCATGGGCAGTCTCTGCGTTATGAACCTGTCCCTCCAGCATATTCTGTTGATTGTGGTAATGAGGTTGAGGTCTCTGGAGCATGTGGTGTGGAGGGATTGGGATTTCTTTAGATGTAGCATTTCTAACAGAGCTTGGTCAGACATGGCTTTGTACGTCATGCAGAGATCACCTCTAAGTAGGCTATATGAGACAGAGAATAGTTGGAGTTTTTTTAGTCTGTCCATATAAGACAAATGTTTAAGACCTAGGATCCTCTTTGTGAGGTACTTTTGTGGCCTCTCCAGTTGTTGCAGGTGTTTAGTGAGGTACATGCCAAATGGGGAATTGTACTCAATGACTGGCCTAATGAGGGAAGAGAAGAGGGAGACAATGACCTCTTTCTTCCTGGATGCAAAACCCTTAGTAATGAGATGTGCCACATAGAAGGACTTTCTGACCACAGTGGCAATGGGGTGGTCAAAAGAGAGGTTGCTGTCAACCTGTGTTCCCAGATCTCTTATAATGCCTTCTGTGTTCAGTGGACTACCATTGATGTGGTAATTCATGGGAACTGGGTTTTTCCCAAAGGTGAGGGCGACACATTTTTTGGCATTGAGTCTAAGGCCATGGTTCTGACACCAGTCATTGGTCTCAGTGAGGCCTTTCTGTAGGATAAAATAAACTGCCCCTGCAAGTCTTGAACCATGACCCTGTACACCATAACAACAGCGATTGGCTATTAAATGTTGCAACCCTTCTTACTTTACCCACCTGGCTAAGACTGAAATTAATTGGTTATGATCAGTGCTCTGCACTGGTTAACAAATTCAGGTAATTCATGATGGGCTATAATACCATTAAATAGCTGCCAGAAATGTAGGAACCATGACAGACAGCTACAGACTTCATGGATAAACTGCTCACGAGACTGACAATTATCATGTAAGAGGTGCTGGTATACACCTTGAGAAATTGTCTGTTGTAAACATGTGGTAGTAATGTGCCGAGTGGGGGAGGTGTACTATGCTTTCTCTGATATCATGTTGAGTACCTGCATTAGGCTGGAGAAAGAGAAGGTATACATTTTTCCCTTATTACTATGCAAGAAAGAATCTGATGCAAAATAGTCTTGCCAAATTCAAAGCCTAGCAATCGTATCTGGAAAGTTTTCAATGATTGCTTACATTTTACTGCATTACTGGTCAAATTGTTATTTTTAAAGTGTTTGGCATCTTGTTTCTAGATGTCACATTACTGGGATATCTGATCCTATACTTGTCCTTATAACAATTTTTTCTATAAATGGTATATATATATATATTAGCATCCCATGGTAGGATGAATGTACTACATATGCTTGTATTAGGTTTTGCTCCTGAAGAAATTTCTGAATATTGTTCCACACATGACAACACTATTTATGACATACAAAGCCTAGGATATTTACAGGAGTTGAGTTTTCTGTTTTGGAATCCATAAAGAAAATTTTCTTTTCAGAAATGACATGCATTTAATCTGCTTTGTATTTTATTTATCTAATTCCAGTGGTTTAATATTTTATATAAGAACTTCAGGAACAACAGTGGGACCACCACAAGAAAGCACATATATTTATTAAAATAATAAAAAGATAAGCGCTTTAGGAGATGTCTCCTTCTTCAGATCAGTATATAAAAGTAAAACAATAAGCACTTAAATACATATACCTAACCAATCAAATTACATCACAATTCAAGAAATTAATAAAACAATTATCCTTTCCTGGCTTTTAAAATAGGTTTTAAAGGTATAAAACCATTTAGACCTGGTGGAATATATGCGCTCAAGTCAACTATCCAACGTGTTTCTTTAACCTCAGTCGTATTCATTATATCACCACCTGTAAGGGTGGGAGTATACACATCCAAGATCATAAACTTAAAACCATGTTGTGGATAAGTATTAATATGTTGTGCTATTGCACTTCTTTGCATGTTCTTATGTACATCACCTGTATATTGTAAAATACATTCTTTTAACATACATCCTATTGGTTTTACCAATACAGAAACACACACATTGTGTGCAAGTAGTTTATTAAATCATATTTTTCGTTAAACAACATGCATAACCTGTATAAGTATATTTCTTATGTGTAATGGAATGTATAAATTAATTATTGGTCTGAATATATTTACAAGCTTTGCATCTATTGCAAGGATAAATATAAATATATATATATATATATATGTATATATATATATATATATATATATATATCTATATATATATATATATATACATAAAAATATAAATGCCCTAGGGCAGATAGCCTAGTATCAACCTATGAACCTATGAACCTATGGATGTGTGCCAAACTTATTGCTGTATAATCTGCCTAAGTTACCATGCGTATCCTTATGACATAATAAACTTTTTAGGTTATGATTTCTTCTATTGCTGAAACTCAGTATCTTACCCACTACATTCCTAATTCTATCATCAGACAGTAATAATTTCCAGTTGTTCTGCATTATATCTTTAACGTACTTAAAATCAGTACTAAATGTGAACGGTATTCTAACTCTAGATGTGTTTACCAAATCGCCATTATTTACTTTCCTGGTATTTCTAGTATACCAAGGTCTGCCTTTCCCACTCCTCATAGATCTAACTTGTTCTGACACTCTTCTAACATCTTTAGTCCAATAACTCCACTCTGTTAAATGCACTTCTGTCTTTCCCAACTGATGTAAAAAGTCATTGTTCTTACTACAAAGTCTAGATGTTCTCAATAACTGATTATTCATAATGTTCTTAAAAATATATTGTGGGTGCATACTTCCTCTCTGTAGTAGGGCATTTTTCCAACAAGGTTTATGGTATAAGATAGTATATAGCTACCATTCTTCATCTACCTTCAATAAAGTATCCAAAATCTCCATAGATACTGAAGATTAATGTATAGTAAACCTTAAAAATGTAGTTGTTGTTTCTAAGTAACTGACAAAGGCATTTAATAGTTGTGCATCGACTTTCCACAAAACAAACACATCGTCTACAAATCTACAATATAGACCTATACAGGTTAACCATGGATTTGTATAATTTAGAATCTATTTCATCTCCGACTCACCCAGGACCAAATTAGCATGATTGTTCACACAGGGTGTGCCCATGGCTACATCCCAGCACTGTAAATACAGTTTCTTGTCAAAAATAAAAATGTTATTATATATTATGATGTTCAGTAGCTTACATATATGTTCCATAGTACATCTATCCATATGTGCTATTCTTCCATTAAAGTCACATATATAATCTGGTCCTACATCATTGGGAATGACTGTAAAAAGGCTATGTACATAGGGGTCACTAAAATAAAACCCAAACGTGTATCACTAGTATCCATATATTCACCTAACTGTTCCAAAAAATGTGCAGAATCCCTCAAGACAGTAACAGCCGTCTTCACCATGGGTTTGAGTTGCCCTTCCACCCATTTGGAAATTGTTTCTATAATCCTGCCTGAAGCATTAGCTATAGGTCTTAATGGAGGATTGACTTCAGACTTATGTATTTTAGGTAAACCTGAAATTATAGGAATCTTGGGGTGTTCAACTATAAAATAATCATATAAATCTTTAGAAATAATCCCTGTCAAAAATAAGTATAAACGATCATTTTTTACATCATTAATCATTTTTTGACCCTTTTCAGATTCAAACTTGTGTATGTAGCCGCATCTGTCAACATGTTAATCATGATTTCTACATATTGCGAGTGGTCTAGCAACACTATTTTGCCTCCTTTATCGGCAGGTTTTATTATGATATCTTTATTGGCTATAAGATTTTTTTAAAGCTTGTTTCTCTGTCAAACTCATATTAAAGTACCCTGGTCTATGTCGAGACATAAAAATCTGTGTTAATTTCATTTTCCCATACTTTTAAAAATGTTTCCACAACCGGTTGTGAAACTGGCATAAACGTACTTGTTTTTTTAAAACTGTTATATGCACCATTAGTTACATCAGAAAACATACAACATAAATTAACATTTCTAGCAAGCTGAAGTAAACCCAATACCACATCACACTGTTTGATAGGCACTGCTGGCACAAATGATAACCCCTTATTTAAAACAGCAATTTCTACATCAGTCAGGCACTTTTGAGAGGGATTAAATACCAATTTAGTTGTCTGTACATAGGACTGTCCATGGAAAGTTTCCTTCTCTTGTGATTGTTGCTGAGCAACCTGCTTCTCCTGTTGTTCTCCGGCATAAAGGCAAGCGAGTAAGAAGTGGTAAAAAAGTCACATTAGGCTATGGTCTTGCTCCCAATTCGATGTTTTTAGTGGTTAACTCAGAAAAGCTAAAATTAGTAGCTGAGACTTCCTTGGCCATCGTCGTCAGGCTGTTCTCCACCTCCTGGACTCCATTGTCAATTGCTGATGTAGTGCACGTTACATGCTCTTCAACTGCTGAATTCTGACCAATAACTGGTGTGGATGGCTGGACATTGCCATCAAGAATATCAAAGTTCCTACCTTGTGCAGAATTAGTATGTTTATGAACTGTATGCAAAGTTCTAAATACATTAGCAGCATTTTGACTTAAATTAGAGCTGGAAGCAGTGTCTTTTGTATTTTTTTTCGGCCACACAAAGATATGACCATTGAAAAAGTCAGTATAGTCACTTTCTAACTTCTTAATTTTTCTTCTTCTTTCAGCTTTTCCCAGATAGGGGTCGCCACAGTGGATCATCTGTTCACTCATGATTGGCAGTGAAGTTTTGTGGTGTTGAGTTGCCAGCCCGGCACCCAACCTTCCACAGAAGGCACACACACATGCACACACTCACACCTAGGGCCAATTTAGGGTGTCCAATCCACCAACTGCATAACTTCTTAGTTTTTAAGTGTTGTCATTTAGAATCATACAGTGAGACATTGCAAAACAGCATATCCAGTCTTTCAGTATATCTCACTTCTTGATAGTCCCTTATAATTTCATTTTGTAGCTCCTCCAAACGTTGTATCAGGGCTGTTTCTTTAGGCAAAAAAATACTCAATAAGTAGTTCCATAAATTTGAAACTGCTTTCTGTATTAATTGCCTGCCATTTAATAAGTAAGTATGGATACTTAGATCCATAGGTAGGCATGCAAATGATATGAAGTCTTATTGGAATGAATTTGAAATGCATGTGTGCCTCTAAATGCATAAGTTGCCACTGAAAGCATTTTTGTTTATATAAGCATTCTCTAATTCATTATACAGTTGAACAAAACTTTATTTCATTACCTGAGTAGTTGCATTAGATTGTTCTTCAGACTTACAATTCAAGGATAACAAAGGATTCAGCTCTGTTGTCATCATCTTCATATTATATCCAGAATTCACCTTAGGAGTCACTTTAGGATGAAAATCCAATTTCACCTCAATACTTTCAGCCATGTAACTCCTTGTGAAGAGCCAAAAGGCAATATAGCAAACAAGTAGCAGCAAGGAGTTTACCAGTCCCACAGTAGTGGAAAATAAATGTAAGAACTTCAGGAACAACAATGGGACCACCACATCGAAGCACATATATTTATTAAAATAATAAAATGATGAGTGCTTTCAGAGATGTCTCCTTCTTCAGATCAATACACAAAAGTAAAACAATAAGCAATTAAATACATGCTCCTAACTGATCAAATTACATCACAATTCAAGTAATTAATAAAACAATTAACCGCAATCACATTCATTATGTCACCACCTCTAAGGGTGTGAGTATACACATCTAAGACCATAAACTTAAAGCCATGTTGTGGATAAGTATTAATATGTTGTGCTATTGCACTTCTTTGTATGTTCTTATTTAAATCACCTATATGTTGTAAAATACATTATTTTAACATACCTCCTATTGGTTTTACCAATATAGACACACATATATAGTGTGCAAGTAGCTAACTAAATCACATTTTTAGTTAAACGACATGTATAACCTGTATAAGTATATTTCTTATGTGTAATGGGATGTATAAATTCATTATTGGTCTGAATATATTTACAAGCTTTGCACCTATTGCAAGGATGCATGCCAAGATTATTGCTGTATAATCTACCAAAGTTGCCATGCATATTCCTATGACATAATAAACATTTTAGGTTACAATTAGGAGGTGCAATACTGTTGTTAGACTACTCGCAATATGTAGAAGTCATGAATAACATGTTGACAGATGAGGCTACATACACAAATTTAAATCTGAAAAGGGTCAAAGAAATTATAGATGTACAAAATGATCTTTTAGGATTATTTTTGACAGGCATTATTTCTAAAGATTTATATGATTATTTATAGTTGAACATCCCAAGCTTCCTATAATTTCAGGCTTACCTAAAATACATAAGTCTGAAGTCAATCCTCCATTAAGACCTATAGTTAATGGTTCAGGCTGGATTACAGAAACAATTTCCAAATGGGTGGAAGGGCAACTCAAATGTGTCTATATTGCATAATCAAACTGTTAAAAGTTTGAATGTCATATGGTCGACACCATATGATCAAACTTTTAAAAGTTTGAAAATTGTAATAAAAAAAATAAACCAAAGGAAAAAACCTACCTGGACTGTTTTACGCAGGGGTGCAAACCCCCCTACACCCCCCATGTGGGGGGGCTGAGCCACGCACACCCCCCACTCTTTAAATATACCAACTCTGACATCGCACTACAGTGCAGAAAAGAGAAATCTTGAAACATTTGAACTTTTAAAAGTTCGATCATATGGTGTCGACCATATGACATTTGAACTTTTAAGATTTTGACAATCTGATATAGATCCACTCAAACCCATGGTGAACAAGGCTGTTACTGTCTTGAGGGATTCTGCACATTTTTGGAACAGTTATGTGAATATATGGATACTAGTGATGTAAGTTTAGGTTTTATTTTAGTGACCCTGGATGTACATAGTCTTTTTACAGTCATTCCCAAGGACCAGATTATATACATGACTTTAATGCAAGAATAGCACATATGGATAGATGTAGTATGGGACACATATGTAAGCTACTGAGCATCTTATTATATAATAATGTTTTGTTTTTGAGGAGAAACTGTATTTACAATGCTGGGATGTAACCATGGGCATACCCTGCATGAACATTTACGCTAATTTGGTCCTGGGTGAGTGGGAGATGAAATATATTCTAAATTATATGAATCCATGGTTAACCTATATAGGTCTATATTGTAGATTTGTAGATGATATGTTTATTTTGTGGAAAGGGGATGGGCAACAATTAAATGCCTTTGTCAGTTATTTAGAAAAAACTACATTTTTAAGGCTTACTATGCATTCATCTTCAGTAAATATAGAGTTTTTGGATATTTTATTGAAGTAGATGAAGAAGGGAAGGTATATACTATCTTATACCATAAACCCTGTTGGAAGAATGTCCTACTAGAGAGAGGAAGTATGCACCCACAATATATTTTTAAGAACATTATGAATAATTAGTTATTGAGAACAACTAGACTTTGTAGTAAGAACAATGACTTTTTACATCTGTTGGAAAAGACAGAAGTGCATTTAGTAGAGCGGGTTATAGGACTAAAGATGTTATAAGGGTGTCAGAACAAGTTAGGTCTATGAGGAATGGGAAAGGCAGACCTTGGTATACTAGAAATACCAGGGAAGTAAATACTGGTGGTTTGGTAAACACACCTAGAGTTAGAATACCATTCACATCTAGTACTGTTTTTAAGTACATTAAATATATAATGCAGAACAACTGGAAATTATTACTGTCTGATGATAGAATTAGGAATGTAGTGGGTGAGATACCGAGTTTCAGCTATAAAATAAATCATAACCTAAAAGTTTATCATGCCATAGGAATATGCATGGTAACTTAGGCAGATTATACAGCAATAAGCTTGGCACACATGCAAAGCTTATAAATATATTCAAACCAATAATCAATTTTTACATCCCATTACACATAAGAAATATACTTATACAGGTTATACACATTGTTTAACTAAATATGTGATTTATTTAGCTACTTGCACACAATGTATGTGTTTCTATTGGTAAAACCAATAGGATGTATGTTAAAAGAACGTACTTTACAACATATTGGTGATGTACGTAAAAACATGCAAAGAAGTGCAATAGCACAACATATTAATACTTATCCACAACCTGGTTTTAAGTTTATGGTGTTGGATGTGTATACTCTCACCCTTAGAGGTGGTGATATAATGAATGTGACTGGGGTTAAAAAAACATGCTGGATAGTTAACTTGAGCACAGATATTCCACCAGGTCTAAATGGTTTTATACCTTTAAAACCTATTTTAAAATCTAGGAGAAGATAATTGTTTTATTAATTACTTGAATTGTGATGTAATTTGATTGGTTAGGTGCATGTATTTAAGTGCTTATTTTACTTTTGTGTATTGATCAGAAGAAGGAGACATCTCAGATAGGGCTCATCTTTTTATTATTTTAATAAATATATGTGCTTTGCTGTGGTGGCCCCATTGTTGTTCCTGAAGTTCTTACATTTATTTTCCTCTACTGTTGGACTGGTAAACTCCTTGATGCTGCTTGTTTGCTAATATTTTATATAGGTTTGTAAATAATTTTATTAAAAAACTCTGTGGGTTTTAGCATGACCACACTGCCATATAAATACATTATCATTCCACTTTTGTACATCACTGTTTTGAGAAACACTATCTGTAAAATTCACAGATGGAGAGATAAGAAAATAAATGTCATAAATGAAAGTGCTGCTATTTTTATATATACAAATTTCTATCAAAGCCATTAATTTAAAAGTAGTGAAATCAGGTCAAAGTAATATCTTCACTAAATAACACAATTAAATAATTACCGCTGCATACCTGCAATTATCAATTATGTATGCAATAGCACCCCCCTTGCTGTTTCTCTTTATTCATGCACTAATTGCAGATATACACCCATACTAAATTAAACCAAACAAAACATAATTTAAGATTAATTTAATATTGACTTAGAAAGCTAGTCAAATCAATAAACAACTAAAATAAAACACAATAAAAAGGCCCAGAGCTTTCTCTGGCATACAGCTTCACATTCAGAGAATATACATTAAAAGTTAATACTTAAAGTTTGATGGTAAGACTGGCTATGTCATTTCCAAGAAGCAGTATGTCTGCCTAAATATGTGCTGTTTTTCCCTGGATTATGAGAGGCCCTTATGTTTAAGAATATGTACACCAATTTAGTGATCTGCTGTTTGATCTGATGATGAGATTGCCTTGTACCCAAAAATACCTTTCTATTAATTTGTTAACTGGTTAAGCTCACTGGATACACATGCCAATATTCAGGGATGACCCAAGGGTTGAGGGCACTATCTGGTTAAGTGACTTGCTCAAAGTCACAGTATTTAAACAGAGGGGGAAGGAACTGAACCCTGTCTACTTGAAAACAAGAAGCAGCTTGTAAAGAGCTTAGAGCTGTAATCCTTTGGTTCCCTGCCAGATCAGACACAATGGGCCAGATTCATTAACAGCTACAAGAAGAGCAGCAATCATGTTGGTGTCACAAGATATTTTGTATTCAAACAGCTCTACATGATGTGTAGAGCCACCAAACATGGATACACAGTGAAATATGCTAATGAAAGCATAAACAGTCAAAACACATGCTAAATAACCAATGCAACATGGTGGAGCTATTCATGAAGCTATAAAGCAATCTTTTACACTGCATGTAGGCTTTTGCCATGTACACCAAAACTTTTTGGAATACAGGCACAATTACACTTAGGGAAATAAACATGTTAGGGGTTGCTGCTGCTATTATTATTTTGCAAGTGCAACAAGCTTTATATCAGGGTCTGCAGCTACTGTCAGACCTCAGGCAAGAAGAAGGGTGCTTGGACCTTGTTTGACTTAACATGACCTGCATGAAACAGAAATTGTTGAGAGATAAAGAGGGACAGAGAAACACTGGAGGAAATATGCAAACTCTGCTGCCCCCACCTCAGGCCCCAGGGAAATCATGGAGAACCAATCCTAGTGGAAACAAAGGTATGCTTAGCATTATGTATGCTACTATATTACCTATTGGTACTTTCCAGAGACCTAGAGGGAATATACCAGTTTTTAAATGCAATGCTACTACAAACAAGGGAACTCATCTGTTTCCCTGAACCCCACAGGAGAGAGCAAAAACCATGCAGGAATTCTATGCAGTAGAAAACTTCCCTTAAGTGCTGGGGTCCATAGATTGCACAACCCCTCTCATGGGGGCCATAGACTGCACACACATAGAAATAAAAGCCTCACCTGGTGAACAGAGAAGGAGATGCATCAACAAAAAAGGTGTCCACTCGTATAAACTGTCAGGTTGTCTGTAATGCCCAAGGGATTGTCTACTGTGTCTGCACAGGTAACCCAGGCAGTTTCCATGACTAACACAGATGGCAAACTTGAGAGCTGTATACCAGGTTATGCTAGTGGTGACATTCCTCAAGGGCATATAGTGGGGGGCCCAGGTTATGCACTAGAGTCCTGGCTCATGACACCCACGAGAAACCCAAACAACCTCATTGAGCAAAGACACAATGAGGCACATGCTCAAACTAGGAATATCATAGAAACAGCAGCAGGTACAGATGAGGAGTCTGAGGGACCACCAGCTGCATATGGTGCTGGCAGATGGAGGTGTACAAAATATGTCTTGGCTGTAGCTAAGATGCAGCATACGCAATTACTATCTAGGTCAAAGCCTAATATCCCATACACGTACAAATAGGAAAACTGATGCCTGTCAGACTCCATAGCTTTTACTTAACCATGTAATGGCTGTGCTCTGATAGCATCAGACAGGGACAACCCATAAGGGCACAATTTGCACCTGCAGTAATGGCAAGATAAGTGTGTAACCTGTAAAGAAAAAAAAGTTATATAACTGATTACTCTCATAACAAAGTACGTATATACCCCTAAGCAGAGCATTTGTTTGAGGTATTTATTTAAGTTAGTAATATCTCCTCTGCAAGATTTTTGCAATATGCAGTAAGTATTAGAAATATTAGTGTGCATCAAGCATTTCAATTGATCACCATCTCCAAAATATGGAAAAGGTCATTTATACCCTCATTTGCACAACTATACCAAGAAGCAAGACTTAAATACCTAATGCTGCCATTGCTATAATAACAATGCTAACTGAAATACAATGAAGTTCAACAATTAAAGAAGCAATCATTCATAAATGAGTAGAAACAATAAATCAAAAAAAATTCTTCTGAAATAGATATTGATAAATCCAGTCTTGTAAATAAGCAAGCATTAGCTATCCACAGTGTGCATCAGACATATATGCAACCCTAAGTCACACAGACAGGTTCAAAGGGAAAGGCACAGTCATCATCATTTACACAGGGTGAGGGGAGAGTGCAAGGCTGACACCAAAGAAATGAGTACGTGCAAGTAAGAAGCACATGTATCTTCCAGAGTATGCAGTGTTCAGGGCCAGTAACAACAGATGAATAGCACTCAGCAGTACTGTTTAGATATTTTGCAAGTGTGTGTGAGGTGGTATGAGAAAGTGAATTTTTATTTTTAATGTATTTATGTACATGTGTGTGTGTCTGCATGAACACAATCAAGCACTGTGCTTGCTGTAAGCCATGGCATCTTGGACAGGTGTGAGCCATGCATTGTATAGTTCTCAGTTCAGTGTTGTCTGCCTGATCACAAAAGAACCACCTCTAGTATGAGTTGCACTATTCCTTCTACAGCCCTGACTAGAAGTCAGGGTGCTACCTGAACATGAGTGATGTCTGCTAGATGAACTGTCCTCATGACTACTTGTAGAGCCATGACCCCATGGCCTACTACATCTAGGTGTGGACACTGCAATCACTGATGGAGCAGTGAATGTAGTGTCATTACAGGAATGGGATCTTGCATAGTCATGTCTGCTAACACCAGAAGATGCAGCAGTTCTCTGGCTATGTGGATGCCCAGCCTCCTACAACAGACATTCCATCACAGAAATTGCCCGATCCAATGTATTGTTCATCCTGTCAAATGTGTTGCCCACATGGTTTGGGGAGTCATGTCAGAATGCATGATATTTAGTAGTCATACTATCTCTTTTGAGGCACTGGTGGAACATGCCTGTGCCTCCACTACAGCCCAACATGTGCGGTTACCTAATGACACACCAGTTTCAGGAGGACAGTGGACAGCAGGCCTCCTCTGAGCACCCCTACCAATTCTCCCATGTGGCACCATTCCCTCACAATGGCTACCAGGAGAAGCAACCAGCTTTGCAATGGGAGTAACCACACTAGTCTGATCAACTATGTCACTCTCAACCTGTCCTATATCAGGAGCTTCCCTGTTCTGGGTATGCATAGACATACTGATTGTGTCCAAAATGTAGCCAGGGGATGTGAGTGTCAGAGTAATCCTCTGCACCCCATACTGTGCCTATTGATCTTCACAATCATCATCTGAGGCTACCAATGTTCTGATATCAGGTTGTTGGAGTTCCACAGTGCCAGTCTCAGGATCACATACGATTATAAGCAATAAAAACAAAAAAATGAAAAATGGAGAATAAAATTGATCATATATTTTCCTTACATTAAAAGTATTTTAAACTTCTTAACAGATGCTATTGCAACACAAACTTTACTCTCATATAGACCCGAATCTACCTTATATACAGTACTGGCAATAAACAAATGTATGGTTAACATGTGCAGGTAGGCTGGTGCCCTACAATCCAGAAGTGTCTGTATGAAGATAATGGAAAGGAAAGAAGTCTACTAAGTATTACAATGCAACTAAAACAAAAAGAGAGCAGACCCTTTGAGAAGTGCAGATTAAAAATGTTCTCATAAAAAAATAGTGAACAGTTGCATTGCCCTCAAACCCAAAGCAATCTCCACTATTTCTGTATGACTGCAGTCTGACAGTTATAGCTCTCTCTCTCTCTCTCTATATATATATATATATATATATATATATATATCAGACATCTTTGATGTACGCATATAAAGATATAGCAATGACACTTGCTTTTTGCATATCTGGAAGGTCTGCTTATGACACACTGAGTCTGTCATCAACATCTGCTCCAATGTCAAGGATTTTGATGGAACCCTGTGCCAAGCTATTGTGATTTCCGACAGTGAATAGAAACTCCTCAGTTTCATTTAACATAATTCGGTAGCTTGACCATCCCCTGTAGTCACCTGTTCCTGAGCAACTGCAGGGGCCCTATGATTAGCAGATGTTATCATGTCATTTGCCCTGTGTCGTATCTGGGAGTAGGTTCTTCCATGCCCTCTGACAATATTAATGTCATTGACTACCTGCTGCCATATCCTGTCTAGGGCATATTGGTTACCTCTAACTCTCCTAAACAGAAAAGCTCCATGGCAAAGTAAGGCTTGGATAATGAACACATTTTCTGCATCATATGCTGGCTTATGGGGTACAGATTTCTTCTTGGGTGCCATATCCCTGTATGACATGAAACAGAAAACAAACACAAAAATAAATAAATATTTAATACACAAACAGGATGGTTGTGAGCACAGTTCTGTGTGGCTGCATGCATCCCATATACACACAATTTAAATGTGTTAATTGCTCACTATTACTACACCCAAGTTCTTCCTCCTTCCCAACAACCCCCTTTGAAAAGTCATTTTAAAACTCAAATATCAGCAGAGATCATACAACACTTCTGTAACGGAGATAACACAAGACTAACTGTGCAACACACTGCAGCATTAACAAGAACAATTATAAATGTAGCATCAGAAAGTAACACCAAACTCTTAAAACTGCCATATCAACTGCTGAGGAGTTCAGTGAGGTAGAAATCCATAAACATAACACATTTTTATTTTCCTGCAAATACAGACTTTTCTAAATGCTTACAATACAATAATCTGCAATAAGTGGAAACATGATATACAAACTAAATAATTTGTAATGTAACATTCAGGAGTATCATTTTATAAATACAGACATGGCTATGGCAAAAAAAAGGGATACAATAAAAAAGTAAGATAATAAAACAATTTTTCAGCAGTCACTGCAATTCACCTTTTAATGTTAAACTAAAAGCATTATTTAAGAAATAGCAACATACCTTGACAATATAGTACTGTAGAAAATGATACATCTCCCAAAGTCTTGTTTTTCTAGCAGTATCAAGACCTGTGTTTCAAAACATTCTCCCCATTATGATACAAGGACATTAGATAAATAACTAACTCTATATAATACCGAGTCAGCCCTATGAGCACAGTGAAGATGCAAATGAGATGTGAAATCATTAGCAATTCTGAATACCAAAATCTGCATCAACTGTAGGGAATGTAAACATGGTATAAGGACCTACACTATTACATGCACATGCTCTAGAAATGCAAGGACAAGCACTGAGAAGTGTTCCCTGTTAATGGCTTGCAGATATCTATGATTACTCTGACTGCAGGAATAATCAGCTTTCACAGTTTCCTCTCTTTGATAGACACATATTTAGGGTGTGACATGGAGAACAGACTTAACAAAATCTTTTGTCCTAACATTTAAACATTGGCTTTAATGACCACAGTTACTGCCCATTAGTAAGAAATGTTATTCATATTAAAGAAAGTACTTTAAACACTGGTAAAAGATAGCATATGGCAATAAAACAGAGATAGACCTCCTATTTTGAAAGCATAGATAATGGAATGAGGCACCTGACAGAAATAAAGGGATATACCTGCAGCATTTGCAGTCTTTATTTAATATCATGTGAGTACATGGCTATGTTAACTGTTTGCAATATACCCATCATACAGACATTCATCATCAAATGTGAAAGGACAACTTTCATAACCTGTTTCTGTTACACTTTCAATGTGTCTTGATACAATGTCACATTATCATTGCATCTAAAGTCATTTTTACCTTGCTAATATATATGTTTCTCTGTAGCAGCTCTGGAAAATACTGTCAAATGATTGCTTTTAATACCTTTGTTTGAAGGTTCAAATCCATACTGGTCCCTGTTGTAACCCATAAGAAAATTGGTTAAACATGTAAAAATGTACATTTAAAATATTTGATCAACAATGTTTTTTTTTTCTCATCTCATCTATACATCATTTGGATATGTACACTTCTGACTGGTAGTGTTCAATAACACTGAACTGCATTTCACTGCCTATGAGAAAACTGGCAAATTTTATTTGGACTGCCATCAATATTGTAATGGAGACAGACTTTTATACTTTATTCAGTAATGTGAACAGTACTGAGTGAGGAAATTAAAGTTGTTGCACTGTGGCATAATGTGTAAGGGTATTCAGCTTAGAGAAAGAATGAAGGTGATGCAGAGATCTAAACCTGTTCCCAGATTCATAATAATTTGTGACACACAATTTTTGCATGAATGTGTTGAGGTGGGAAGCTTAAGTAAGTCAGCATTGACTAAAAGTGACAGACAAATATGTTGTTTGAAATAGTGTAAATATGAATTGTGTGTGCTGTATGAACAATGAAAGCATTCCTGCTGTTCCCTGTGCCCTTCTCCATTTCCATGGCATTAGCTAAAGTCCTGATATTTTGAAACATATATGACAGTACTGATGTAGCAATGAGATGTGAGACAGCTGAATGTATCACTGTAATACATTACTAGCTGCCCTTATTGTTACATATACACTGTGATTCATTTAATTTGTCTTCAAGTTGTTATTCCCCAAAATTTGTTTGAATGCTTCTTCTAAATATTGCCTTCTGCATTTGTGCACCACTTGGCAGAGTAAAAGTCACTTGCATGCCTTAAGAAAACAAGTAAACATTTTAGTTTAGGCTGCCTTAGGTAGCACAAACTAGCCTGATGACATTGCGTGGCTGTCAGTACTCTGGATAGTACTCAGTGAAGAAAATGCACCTGACAGTTAACTTTCTCTGTGGCACAAAGTGTCAATGCCGTGAGCTTAATGATAAAGGGTATGTGATGCATGGATTGAATCCACTTAAATGAGACTTTTATAGAGGGTCATCTGATTACATATTAATCACATGTTCTGATACTATTTTGTTGTTTTTTGAAAAACAACTGTTGTCACTCTTACTCACATGTGATCATTAGTCTGTCCACTTTTTCATTATTTGCCATTAACTACAAGGCTGATAATGTGTTCCACAAAGTACATTTCTGATGCAACAAGGCAATGTGAGAAGGAATAATTTTTCACTTGAATGTACTTCTTGCTCTGGCCATTGCTACATATACCCATACATTCTATTTAATTTACTTTCTGTATTTTTCTCTATCATATATTCATTTTGCTGTGCAATTTCAATTTGCTCTCCACTTGGCAAGGAGCAAACACAGTTCACTACCTATGGAAAAAAGTGAAAATGTTATTTTAGAATGCCTTATCTAGAACAAATATGCCTGGCATTGCTGCACACCACTTGCAGCAGGGATAACAGTTATTTAGTTTAATAAATCACAGATGTCAAATTTTGCGGTACAAAGTGTAACTGAAGTGAATTTAAAATAATGAGGTCTCTGAAACATTGTTTGAATCCTGTGTAGAGATCACCTTGCAGTTATTCATAACATGTCATTCTTTGTATTTTGTAAGGCTTATTTGCTCTCTGCTTGTCAGTGCACAAACAGAATTCACTACCAAAGGAAAAAGTGAAAATTTAGTTTAGGCTGCCTTAGTAAGGGCAAACACAGATAGCTGTGGTGAACTTTCCCTCAGCAGAAGGGACAGTACTCACAGGAGAAATTCCTTCTGGTACATAGCTGACTCTGTGGCACGAGGTGTAATGTCAGTGACTTTAGATAACATACCACTGGTTAAGGGTTCAAATCCAACTGCAACACACTTGAAGTCAATTTCTCACATTATGATTAGGACTGTCACTAAAGAAAATTGACAATGTTAAATCTGTTTCTTGCAAGCAATTTATCAGTAATCCTTGCATAATGAACCTTTTCTATTTAGCATATATCATTAATGTTTCACATATAACCTCAAGCTGTGTGTCCATTTTCCTATACATGACAATGATTATATTTAATATAAAAATCACTTGCACAAATATAATGGGCACACTACTTTTGTTATAATCATCAAAACTCATCACATATGCCAAATGTGTGTTTAGGACAGTTATGTCTTGTAAAACATAGGAATATATTCCAAGAAATAATTACAACCACACACATGTAGGCCTCTTTTAAGTGTATGCCCATTCATTCAGAAATTACTATGTCTAATTTCCATAATAGGGTAGTAGTTCTCCTGTAGCAATGCCAGTTTCTAAAGTAAGTTTTCATTTTTATATTCTTTATCTCATGGGTTTGAATCCCCACTATTACAATAATGTTTTAGCATTGTATAAGCCCCAACATGACAATCAGAATTCAGCATCTTTCTCCATCCATGCTGCAACTCTTAAAAGCCATGCGATTAAGCATTCCATTGTTGAACATTGGAACCTGTGTTAAAAGGTTAAACATCACATATGACAAAGTTCAATGCTGTTGCACACCTTTTCTGCTATATGACGTAAGTACTGCCAATGTGTGTGCCAAAGAGCCCATCTGCTTTCAATTGTGCAAATGTAGCTGGCAAGGCTGTGTGTCTTGCTCACAACTGGTTACATGTAAGATTTGAATTGGGCACCAATTCAGACATATTTTGTTAACTTGACTTTTCCAGACATGGCTGGCAAGGGAGAGCATGGTGCTAAATTTATAGCACAAAGGTGGGGTGTTGGGAAGTCTAAGATTTTTGTGTCACTCCTCTTGAAGTGTTACAACTGTAGGCTGCTGCATGGGGATTATACCTGTATCAGTATAAAGCTGCAGCTTGGAATAGCTTAGCTAATGCTATCTCCAGTGCAACAGGCATTCTACGTAATGGGGAACAATGTCATCACCACTACAGTGACCTTAAAAAGTACACGTTGAACATCCTAAGGCAGTGGGCAGCTGAGTTTAGGACTAGGAATACCCCTCAGTTGTGTAAGTGTATTGACCCATAACCTGTCTATGATATTACATTAATGATTTAGCCAGCTAACATAGATATTCATGATGTTTTCATGTATATTTCTTTTATTTTTGTGCTGTACAACTGCAGAGAAGATAGATGCAAACTACGAGGTGCACCAATAAAGATTAACTCACCTCAGAGAGGTTAGATTTTTTTTTCCTGTGGTGCTTGCGATTAGTGCAGTGATCTCTAGCATGTGTAACTAGATAGGTAGGAGTTTTGATGGCCACCATGGAAGACTTGCATGTGAGTGAAGGGTCTATATTAGAACATCGAAGTTTCAAAACTTTGAATGTTCTAATATCGAACCCTATTCAGCGAAAGCTGAAAATATCGAAGCAATAGAAAACTGAATTTTTTCTTAGGGAAAGAATTTGGTTGTCTGTTTCTGTTGCTTTGGTATTTTCCGCACTGTGGTAGAAAGTTATGGGTCTGGTTTAGGTAAGTGTGCAATTGAGTGTGGGTTAGGGTAGTTAGGGATAGGGTGCAGGTTAGGTATGTGTGCGATTGTTTGTACGCAAGGGTTAGGGCGGATTAGGTGAGTTAGAGTTAGGGCATGGTCAGGTAAGTGTGCGATTTTGTGGACATGAGGGTTAGGGTGGGTTAGGTGAGTTAGGGTTAGGGCGCGGGTTAGGTATGTGTGCGAATGTTTGGACATGAGGGTTAGGGCGGGTTAGGTGAGTTAGAGTTAGGGCATGGTCAGGTAAATGTGCGATTGTGTGGACTTGAGGGTTAGGGTGGGGTAGGTGAGTTAGGGTTAGGGCGTGGGTGAGGTGAGTGTGTGATAGTGATGGAAATTAGGGTTAGGGTTAATGTAAGTGGATAGTTAGTGGTGTGAGTATAGTTTAGTGTAGGGTTAGGTGTAAGATTTTAGGTGTATGTGTGTAGATTGCTGTTTGTTTGGTGTGCTTGTGTTGTGTGTATGTGTTTTGGAACAGCAAATTTTTTAACCTGGGAAAAAATTCACTGTTCTGCATGTTCGATGTTTTCAGCTTTCGCTGAATAGGGTTCGATATTAGAACATTCGAAGTTTTGAAACTTCGATGTTCTAATATAGACCCTGAGTGAGTTTGGATTTGTAATGCTTATTGCTGTCTCCACTTCCATGAAAATAACACATTCAAATATGCATGTACCTCCCTTATGCCATTTTCAAACAACCAAACCAAAAAACACCTCCAGAGGAAGCCTTAATAGGCAAAAATAGTAAAATGAAAAAAAGGCTTCCACCACAACGAAAAGTTCACTGAGAAATTCTGTTAAAATGTAGGCTTTAATAAAACAAAGAAATAAAAAGCACAAATTGTGCTATTCAGGTTGCAGGTCAAACAGGATAAGCACTTTTAGTTAAAAAGCCTTCTTCAGATCCTAGTGTGTAGACCTGACTTACTGCTGTTAAATAAAGATCCTTAATTGCTCAACCAATCACATACAGCAATCAGATGCATGCCTTCCTTAAGCCTCCATTTCATTTCTTAATTAGGCTTCTCTCTTTCAAAATAGGTTTAATAGGAACTACTCTGTTGAGCCCTGGAAATAAATTAGCTCTGAGGTTCATGATCCATTTGCTTTCTTCCTTTTCAGTTTTGTTGACAATGTCTCCTCCATGAAGGTTAGTAGTCACATTTGAGATAACCATAAAGCTAAATGAATGCCCTGGATTTTCATACACATGTCCATATAGGGCATTGGTTACCACTTTATTCTTGATGTCTAACAGATGGCGAAGTATCCATTCCTTAAACTTTCTATTGGTCTTTCCTACATAATAGGCTTGGCACAAATTACAAGTGCCAACGTATATAACATTCTTGGTGTTGCAGTTAGCAAAACCAGAGTACTTATAGCATTTGTTAGTTACCAGATGAGCAAAACTGTTGGAAAATTTGATGTGGCTGCAAGCTTTGCAAAAGCCACATTTCCAAGTTCCTAACCTATTTCTTCCTTCTGTACTCTGCTTGTTAGGAATTCCATCATTGTTGCACAATAAATCCTTTAAGTTCTTCTTGTTTTTATAACCAAACAGGTGTTTCCCCTACAATTCTCTTAATTTTATTGTCAGCAGTTAAGACTGGCCAAAATTTCTTGTTGGTTTCACAGACATCAAAGGAGTCAGTGCTGTAGGTCATCATGCATCTGAGACTGTTGCTGTTCCCACCTTTCTTCACATCACTCTGCTTCCGTTTCGAGTAGTATGATTGCCCTTTGTTGTATCGAATGGACATTACTTTGCCTTTACTCATGACTAATTGTTTTTCATTATAGCCTCTTGAAGCAAAATTCTGTAATAGTTTGTCTTGTTCCTGCAGAAAATCATCATCGTCAGTACAGAGCTTGGATATCCTGGTCACTTGATTTTCAACAATATTCTGAAAAATATGTCTCGGGTGCATGCTATTGTTGTATAGCATATGGTTCCTCCAGTTTGGTTTCCTGAATATAGTGGTGCCGATTCCTTTGCTTTTATTCATTGAAATTCTCACATTAAGAACTCAATCTCATATGCTGATGTTTTCACTTCAAATCTTAGAAAGCTAGTCGTACTTGTTAAATAGTTGACAAAATCATTTAGGCGTTGCATACTGCCCTTCCATAGGAATATAACATCATCCACAAATCTATTGTAAAAGATGATGCATTCCTTCCATTCATTTTTCGTATCCATTTCCCATTGCCTTTCCCATTCAGCTAGGACTATATTGGCATAGCTGTTTGCACAGGGGGTGCCCATGGCTACCCCCCATTTCTGCCAATAGTAGCTCTCACCATAGAGGAACACATTGCTCTCCAGGACCAATTCCAGGAAGCTGCATACTAGGTTCACATCCATGTTTACTTCAAAATGAGAGGCAAAGTCCCTTACTGCTTCTATTCCTATATCGTTGGGTATGCAAGTGAATAAATTGTTGATGTCCATTGTCACCAAAATGCGGTTGTCTATGGAGCTTTCTTGCTCCATTCTTTCATACAGTCTCTCCAGCAACTGACCAGTGTCCCTCAAGACACTATGTGTGAAAGGCAAGAACTTCTTGAGTTCAGTTTCCACATAGATTAAAATGGGCTCAGTGACCCATCCTCTCCCCAAAACTATCGGTCTCAAAGGGGGGTCAACACTGTTCTTATGAATCTTAGGCAACCCTTTGATAACAGGTATAGTTGGATATACCATTTCAAGAAAGTCATATAGATTTTTATCAATTGCTCTAGTCATTAATTTGTCATACAGGACATTCTTTACTGAGGAAATCAATCTGTCTACTTGATACTTCTCGATTTTGTGGTATGTATCACTATGGCTTAACATATCCTGCATTTTCTGGGCATACTATGTTGAATTCATCACTATTAAAGCTCCTCCTTTGTCAGCTGGCCTGAAAATAACTTCTTTCATTGTTTGCAATTCTTTTAATGCCTGAAACTCATCCTGTGTTGAATTGTAATAGTTTACGTTTTCCTTTTGACCTTCGTTTAAACACCTCATTCTCACATAACCGTAAGAACATCTCCACAGTGGGATGATTGCTGGGGACAAAGGAACTTGTTTTTTTCAACACAGATGATGTATAGTTTGTACCAGTATTTTCATTGTCAAAAAGACACTTCAACGTAACATTCCTACCAAAGTACCTTAAGTCTGTCACTAACTCACTCAGGTCAGAATGTATTCAGGGTATAAAGCTCAAGCCTATTTGCAGAACACTCTTTTGGGTAGCTGTCAGCCATTTTTTATGGAAATATTCTCTATGAGATAAACTGATGAGGTCATACAGGCAATAAGTGTACTCTCTAATATTAAGAGTCAGACTTTAGCTGTGGAGCTTGCAACTAAGACAGTGCTCTCTAGATTGTGTAATTAGATGGGTAGGAGGTTAGATGCTCAACATGGAAGACGTGTGTGTGTGTGTGTGTGTGTGTGTGTGTGTGTGTGTGTGTGTGTGTGTGTGTGTGTGTGTGAGTGTGTGTGTGTGTGCGTGAGTGCATATATGTGCGTGTGTGCGTGTGTGTGTGTGTGTGTGTGTGTGTGTGTGTGTGTGTGTGTGTGTATGTGTGCATGAGTGCGTGTGTGGGTGTACATGTGTGTGTGTGTGTGTGTGTGTGTGTGTGTGTGTGTGTGTGTGTGTGTGTGTGTGTGTGTGTGTGTGTGTGTGTGTCTGTGTGTCTGTGTGTGTGTGTGTGTGTGTGTGTGTGTGTGTGTGTGTGTGTGTGTGTGTGTGTGTGTGTTTGTGTGTGTGTATAACACTTGGTGCTGTATTGACTTTCTCTGAGAAGAATGCTTAACTGTTCTCAAAGCTCCCTTATCTCATTTTTTACAGAAACATCCCCTATTTGACACACTGATGAGGTCATCCTGAAAAACATGCACTCTCTACCCTTAAAGTTAGGGAGTAATTCAATAAACCCTACATGGAGTGATTCTCCATGTAGGGATAGTGTTGTGGCCTGAACACAAAATCAGGAGGCCGAGCATGCCAGGAAACAAGGATGGAGGCATGCAAGAGCCTCTCAGCACTGTGCCAGACATGGATGTGATTGCAGAATGGAAATCACTTCATTTGCTGGTGAAAACCATGCAAATGAGGTCATTTTGTGATCCAGGAAGCAGACAGGCATCCGTGTAGGAGCCTTGTCTGCAGGAAAAATGTATGCAACTACTAACATTGTACTGGAATGTAAAAATAAAAAGGGGGCTGTGACAACTCAAATAAAAGCATGTATTAGGTGCAGTAGGCATGCCAATGGCCAGAACTATGGCCTTTGGCATTTAAAAGTGATGCAATTAATGAAAAATTAAAAGTATTTTTTTAATGACGTATGCCATGTTTAAGCAGCACACAGTGCTGCACAAACATGCAGTTTTACAAAAAAAAAAAAAGAAAAATTTAAATTGTAAAATAGGAATTGTAAAGCTATAATGAATTTTCCCATTATAGTGGCCAGTATGCAGAGTCATACAATGGCAGGTTATAGTGGTTGCTAAGGACATAGGCTCTGGTGTAGTGCAGTAACTATGGTATATGCAATTAGGTGTATGTAAATGAGCTAAGTTTATTGAATAGCAAAATGGGCCACCATGTCCGCAAGTACTAACTGGGTAAGGGCTACAACATGGTAGTGTAGGCAGCAGAAGCAGCTGACATGAAAAGGGTGTGTGTCAGGGTTTATGCAAGCACATTGCAGCCCTAGTAGCTCCTATTTGCACTCAGCTAAGCACAGCTAAGCAGGGTGTGTATGTCTGAGGCTGCTAAGCTGTGCTTATCTGGTTAAAGAAAATACAGGGGAGGGTCAAATCTGTGTAGGAATGTTTACACTGGAGCTACATGTTTGACAGAGCACTGCAGAGCTTAGAAGTGGAAGAAATTGAAAAAAAAAAAACAAAAATAAAAGGAAACAGCTTAGAAAAGCCAATCAACTATAAATGACTAATAAACCTTCTACCATTCACACTGGCCCATTCAAACCTATACATAATGTAGCTGTCAGGTGGAATGTATCATGGTTAGCCAATCACACAGGTTCCATACCAGTATAAAGTATGCAGACACCCTTCAATTTGATTTTTCCCACATACTCTGCACCATTGGAGTACACACTTAGGAATTTTAACTGACAAAATGATAGGGACTGCTGATGTTTTGCTGCATTTCTATGTGCTACAAGCTGAAGTCAGTGATGATGATGATGCTGACAACCAACTGAGGAGGAGAAGAGTGTTCAGACACATGGTAATCTTTCAGGGGCTACATGAGCTGCAGATAGTACAGCACTACAGGGTGGACAGGGACATACTTCAGCAACTCAGCGAGTTCTGCTGCTCTCACCTGAGACCCAGAGATAACAGAGGGGAACCCATCCCAGTGGAAAGAAAGGTATATGTAGCCTTAAAAATACTAGCTACAGGTACTTTCCAAAGACCTATAGGAGACATCATGGGGGTCTCACATGCATCCAGGGTACTCCACCAGTTCCTGGATGTCATGCGTCAGTGAGAACATTTATTTCCCCAACACCCCTGAGGAGATGACCACCAATATGCGACTCTTTCACTGTGTAACACACTACCCAAAGGTACTGGGTGCCATAGACTGCACTCATGTCCACATCAAGGCACCACTTGGTGAGGAGGGTAGAGTTTACATTAACCGCAAGGAGTATCTCTCTATCAACTGCCAAGTTATGTGCAATGCCCAGAGCATTATCATCAATATGAGTGCTGGCAGCCCTAGCAGTTATCATGACTCCCGCATCTGGCACACATCACAGTTGTACCAGGCATTGGCCAGGCGAGACATCATGTATGGCCATCTAGTGGGGGATGCTGGCTATGCACTGGAACTGTGCATGATGACACCCATCAGAAATGCACACACACAGCCATGGAAGAACACCATAATAAGGCACGCACACAAATTAGGAACATCGTAGAGCATGTGTTTGAGCTGCTCAAGTCATGGTTCCCCTGCCTTGACATATCTGGTGGAGCCCTGCAGTACTCTCCAGCCACATGTGCACACATGTTCATAGTATCTGCCATGCTACACAATATGATGCTGCAGAAACAGTTGAGGCAGGAACATCACAGGGAAGGGACACACAGCCCCCTACCATTGCCAAGGTTCTCACAGGCACAGGGGGAGTTGGAGGAGGAACCCCCTGAGCCTGTCCCTGTAGGCAGACATAGGCATGCCCAGTATGCCCTGGCCTTGGCAAAGAGGCAATGCATAACACATACACTGACACCCTAGGGACCCAGGGACTGACACTTCACTCCAACTTGCACACACTGTAAAAAGGATGCCACACACATCACGCTACCTGTACCTTACCATGTATAGGCTGTGTATTGCATGCATCTGACAGAGTCAGCCCTGAACCACTGTCCTCACAATTGCTGCAGGCACAAGGTAAGTCATTATTCTTACTAACAAATGAATGGAGTAGTAGACTGTGATAGGATATCTATGGTATTGCTGCATGTATGCAAGGAAATGGAGTGGGATACCAGGATAACAGCATACAACTGACAGATATGTGTGGCAACAGAAACCCCCTGCTGAATATTGTTTGCCCCAGAATGTGCAGTAGGTCCCAAACCACACAAACCCACTGCACTATGTGAGGGACCTACAAATAGTGGGCTCACAGGACAGATGCATGCATGTCAGTGTTGGAGTCCCTGCCATACTGCACAACCTCGTAGAGAAAGACATCTGGAAAAAGACAAAAAGACATATGGGACAAAGTCCCAAATGCCACAGGGACAGGGTTTAAGTAGTGCTCCTACAAACTTAAAAAGTGGATAGAATAACAGTGTTGTACTAGCAAGAAGTTTAGATGTGTATGAAGTCTGAAACCCAAATGTCTGTAATTAGTTTCTGACTTCATTCTTCATCAATATGCTATTAATGTCCTAGAAAACTACATTTGTGTTACAAATGGACCAAAAAAGTGGCAAACATCTGGACATTCTTGGAAAATCTGTACAGTTGAGAGATATGGGCCACTACCCCCAACACACCCGTGTTCTCATACAACTGCAATAACATTTATGTTTGTAAGCTAATAGCAGCAGATCACACATTCTCAGGGCTGTCCCAATCAACTTGCTAACATTTTCCTGTTCCAGAATATGCAGAGCTCAAGGTGCTATGTATGTGTGTGGCAATAATATCAAAAAGTAGGTGCCTGTCATGGCTTAGTGGTCTAAGTGCATTACTCTGGTTGACAAGGTCCATGGCTTGAGAGTGGCCATGTCCACTATTTTTTCATGTCAGTTACCCCCATGGTAGGGGTTCCACAGATTTTCCAGATCTCACTATTTAAGGTGGACAATGGAGGGACAGAGGGCCACACATATGGACAGTACACAGCCCTGACTAACATAGAAGGTGTCTACTAGAACAGCAGGTTGGGACAAGTTATTGAAGCACCAGGATATAAAGGCTACCATGTAACTCTGTCAGTATTGACAACTAGTCAGTGGGCACCATCCATACCCAATGAATGATAGTCTTTTACAGAATGTCCACAAAAATGCCTCATATATCTGTTCTGTTTGTCATAACATTGCATTTGTCTGCAAAATTATTGGCAAACCAATAAAGGTTGATGTGAAAACATCAATGACACACAGTTGAGATGCAGACTCCATAACTATATGAAAATGCAAGGTAATACGAACACAGTCTACCAACTGTTTAAGTGTGGAAGAGCAATATTAAGATCCTGTACCCATATTTGGGCCTGTGTGTCTGACTGTTATATATGGCCCTACCCAGATGTCTGGTTTAACAGGTGGAGAGCAATGACCAACATGCAGCCTTATAATAACAGTGCAACACAAACTGTCTGATGACCAGGCAGATGTATGGGGCACAATGCTAGGCACCCTGCTGAACAGCTGCAGTCAGAGGTCTGAACCATGTAACCTTGTGTGTATTAAAATGACTAACCCACTCACACCACAACTACAGCTACTTAAGAGCAGCAACTGTGGATAAAGCCTGCAACTGGAGCAGAGTAGTGCAAAGGCCCACATATAAGTGGAAGGAGGAATCACTGACCATACAAATGTGCAATGTGCACACTAGAATGATCTCTGCACTAGTATGGGTTCCCTGCAGTGTATGGAGTCAGTACACAAATGTCTATCAGTCGGTTCTCACATTAACCTATACCGATCTGCCACTGACATACCAGGAAATCACAGTGCTGTGTAAAATGTACCACACATATTATGCAAAACTCTGCTCAGTACACTAAACTCTGTACCCACCTTAGAAATTACTCAGCTAAGAAGGATAACACACAGCCAGGAAATCCCTCAGACAGTGCATCAGTCAGGTGATGGACTATTAACACAGCTGCATCAGACAATCGGCTCTAGCACACAAAACCTGGACTAGAGTACAGGTTAGTCTGGCCTGGAGTTCCAGTGTTACTACTGATGCTCATACTGGGCATGCTCCTACACTTAGCTTTTTTCAGTCCATGTCTGAACACACATCCTACTATAGATCCAGGATGTCCATATATCCCTGTGCAGACAGACAAATATGTACACCCAAACTGGATCTCACCATCCCCATCGGACATGATTGCCCCCATCTATCTGTGTGTGGTATATATAGGATATATCTGGATCTTTTGCATCTGATATACATACAATATATAGGTAACATATACAAATACCACTAATAGAGAGGCGGAGACAAGGAAAGACACAGAGAGAGAGACAGAGAAAGAGAGAGACAGAGAGAGACTCTGGAAGCAATAGAGTGATGTAGTGCTGCAGCCAGAAGTACACCAAGTGTAACCAGTGGCATGTGCAAATACCATGGTAAGCTCCATTGTGTAATAGGAGGTAGTAGTTGTGATCCCACATCAGCCACCATGTGTGTGTGTGTGTGTGTGTGTGTGTGTGTGTGTGTGTGTGTGTGTGTGTGTGTGTGTGTGTGTGTGTGTGTGACTATTTCCCCTTGTGGATCTGTGTATTTTCTGCTTATGTGTGTGTAATGGTAATACCTTTTGAGACCTGTTCCAGCCTGTAAACCCCCCGTTGCCTTATTTTACAGGGCCTGCTGATGTCATCAACCTTAGATGCACCGTTGGTGAATCTCAAGTTGTATAATCTCTGTGGCACGTGATAAATGCATAGCGCTATAATACATGCAACTAGAGTGGCAGGGGATCTAATATGAACAACGGCAAATGTGTGTATAAATATATTTATTTGTGGCTGTCTGTATTTCTTGGGTGTAATAGTAATACATTTTGAGGCCTGTTCCACCCTGTAGGATCATAGGATCATAGGATGTTACTAAGCTATTGGCCCTGAGGCCTTTACAAGCCTAGCCAAGAATTTATACCATGTTCCAAGTCAGCACCCTATGTTGCTGTCCATCAGGGACACAGGTGGAATCCCAGGGGTGAACAGCAGTCCCATCAGGATGGGGTCTGATATTGCTTTGTATGCCAGACAGTGGTCACCTTTGAGGCATCTGTAGGAGACTGAGTAGAGGGAGGGACAAGGCTTTTAGCCTATATGTGTAAGGTGGAATTTCAGATCTTGGGTTTTCTGGGTGAGGAACTTCTGTGGTCCCCACAGCTGCTGCATGTGCTTTGTGAGGTACATGCTGAAAGGGGCATTGTAATCAATAATGGGTGTTATAAGTGAAGAATATAGGGTTGTTATGACCACCATGTCCCTGGATGAGATACCCTTATAAATGAGGTGGGGCATGTAGAAAGCTGTCTATACAATGGAGGCAATATGGTGGTCAAAAGTCAGTTTGCTATCAACCTGGGTGTCCAAGTCCCTCATGACTGATTGTGTGCTTATTGCCTTATTATCAATGTGATAATTTGTGAGGCAGTCACTCTTCTGAAAAGGGAGGATGATGCATGTTTTGACATTCATTTTGAGGCCATGTTTCTGGCACCAGTCATATGTTGTGTGAGACTCTCTTGGAGGATGTCCACATCACTAGTGCAATTGATGACAGCACCCAGCTTGCAGTCATCTGCAAACTGGGTCAGCCATAGCCCACTAGATTTGGCCTACACCTCTGAGAACTATATCCCAAACAGCAAAGGCCCCAAAACTGATCCCTGGGGTACACTGCTTGTTATGGGTCTACTATTTGAGGTGACTTCCCCTATTTTGACTAGGTGGGTTCTATCAGTGAGCCAGTTTGCTACCCATCTGGTAACATATGTATTAATGCTTAGTTCACAGGGTTTATCTATCATACTTGAGTGAGGAATAGTATCGAAGGCCATGGCCAGGTCAAGGTAGGTGGTTTGCACCATCTTCCCCTCATCTATGGCCTTGCTGACTGTTTCACAGAAGTTGACCAGATTTAACAGCCATGACCAACCCTTGGCAAAACCAAACTGTGTAGGATCAAGTGTCTGTAAGTTGCCAATGTCATTGCTAATGAAGTCCATGATAATCCACTCCATGGTTTTGCAGATCAGGCTATTAGGATTATGGGTCTATAATTTCCTGGATCTGTAGATGCTCCACCTTTGTACAATGGGATGACAGTAGCTGTCCTCCACTTGGTTGAGATGAAGCCGGTACTCAGGTTTTGGCTGAATAGGGTGCCTAATGGTGCTGCAAGTTCTTGCCAGAGTTCATATAGGATGCAGCCTGGGATGGTATCGGGTCCCATGGAGGCCGATTGTTTTGCCTTTGAGAGGACAGTGATGCCTTGCTCCCTAGAGATAAGGGGAGGGGGCAGGTATTGGGGATGTCCTGTTTTACTGATGGAGGGGCAGAGGAGTGACATCTTCACTGAGCCTGCCTGCCAGCAGGTTGGTTATATCTATAGGGTTTGTGTATGTGATGTCCTTTACCGCCAGTTCTGAGCAGATCTGTGTGCCTCCTTTGAGATTGTGGACATATGTGAAGAAAGCCATATGCTTGTCTTTCATGGATGTGGCCAGTTTGGACTCAAAGTTTGCTGTGGAGGATTTTACTAATGCTCTTATTTGCTTGTACTGGCTAAGGAGAGAATGTTTCTAATTAGACACCTGCTCCCTCTTGGTCCTGGACAGCAAGTTTTCTCTTTCAATATAGAGTTTATTTATTGTAGATGTCCACCAGACAGGTTTACTTTTCCTTGAGGAGGAGGATTTTCTCCTGTCTGGTATTCCTGATTTCATGCAGCTATTTACATGCTCATATAGTACCTAATTGTAGATTTGGACATATGTTCCAGTTCCTATGGAGGGGGAAGGGGATGTGAAGCTGTTTATACCTTCCCTCAGGATGTTGTACTCAGCTTTGGAAAAGGTTTCTGTTTGACCATAGCTGGAGGGGGGGTCGGGGGAGATGGTGACTTTGAAAGTGATTGCTTTGTGGTTGGATCTTACCAGGGATGGTGACACTGTAAGGATGCTGCAGTGGTTATTCATGTTGGTTAATACCAAGTCAAAGATATTTGCACCTCTTGTGGGGGTGTCAAGCAACTGGTCCAAGACATTTGCATTGACAAAATCAAGGAATCTCTGGGCATTTGTGTTTTGCCAAGTTTATTACCGCCAATCTATGGTTGGATAGTTAAATTCACCCAGGATCAGGGTAAAGGGTTGAATCTTGATAGATTCAAAGAGTTACAGATATGTGGAGTATCTTGAGTCCGAGTTGGTGGCCTGTAGCTAGCTATGATTTTTATAGGGGTATTGTCAATTGTTTACTGCACCTGGAGTGTTTCCTGTGTGTCATACAGTTTGATCAGCTAAGAGGTGTGTATGTCTTTTATATAATTGCAACTCCACCACCTTTTTTTTTGCTGCCTACAGTCTGTGGTCTGAATGAATGATAGCATGAGTATCCTGGTATGGCTGGGGTGCTCTCTGCAGCTCTGAAGCAGGTTTCACAGCAATATGTGAAGGTTATGCTCAATGCCACTACTTGTTGTCTGAATGGAACATTGTTGGCATCCTGAGTACCTAGGTCTGTCATTGCAGTCTGTGTGTTTAAGGGTTAAGAATACTTCAACCCCCCCATTTCCCTACTTTACAAGGCCTGCTGATGTCATTCACCTTAGAAGCACCTTTGGACACCCTGCAGCCATATAAGCTCTTTGGTGCATAGGATAAATAGGTAGCACTGTACTGCATATAACTAGATTGGTAGGGGTCCTAATCTTAGGACTGGCAATTGTGTGTGTGTGTTTCTAGGTTAAAGCATTTTGAGCCCCTTTCCACACAGTAAACCTACCACTGCCCTACTTTACAAGGCCTGCTGGTGTCATTCAACTTAGAAGTGCATTTGGACACACTTCAACCCTGTAAGCATTGTGGCTCATGTGATAAGTACATAGGACTGTAGTCCATACAACTGGATAGGTAGGGGTTCTAATCTCAGCAATGGCAATTTGTGTTTCTAGTTTAAAGCATTTTGAGGCCCTTTCCACACAGTAAACCTACCATTGCCCTGCTTTACAAGGCCTGCTGATGTCATTCACCTTAGAAGCACCTTTGGACACCCTTTACTCATATAAGCTCCATGGCACATGCAATAAGTACATAGCATAATAGTGCATACAACTAGATAGAGAGCGGCTCTAATCTCCACACTAGCAACTGTGTGTGTGTGTTTTATAATATATATAAAGCCTTTTGTGGCCCATTCCACACAGTAAACCTACCATTTTCAACTTTACAAAGCTTGCTGATGTCATTCACCTTAGAAGCACCTTTGGCGACCCTTCAGCTGTATAAGCTGCATGGTGCATATGATAACTGTGTAGCACTATAGTACAGAAAACTAGATAAGTAGTCATTCTAATGTCAATACTGGTGACTGCGATACTGTATGTGTGTGAGAAGCATATCCCCTTGTGTGTTGCTATACGCTTTTGAGGCCGATTCCACCCTGGTGCTCCCCATTGCATTAATTTACAGGGCCTGTTAATGTCATACCCCTTAGATCTACTGTTGGACAGTTTCTAGGTATATAAGCTCTGTGGCACATGCAATAAAGAGGCAGCATTATAGTACATGCAACTAGGTAGGTAGGGGTTTGAACTCAATACAGCCAACTGTAATACTGTATATATGTGTTTGTGTGTGAAGCATATCCTCTGTGTCTGTTGTATGCATTGGTTATACCATTTTAAGGCCTGTTGTCCCCCTCCACATGGCATTACCTTAAAGGGCCTGTTGATGTCTCCACCTTAGATGCACCATGTTAAACTCTACAGGCCATAACAATCATCTGTACAGATGTATGCAGAATGTCCAGATGTTTGCAATATATATGTGGTCCATGTGTCATAACAATGGGGTTTTATGACAAATCATTGGCAAATAAGTGAGAACTGCCATCACAAATACTGACAGACATGTCAGCTTCAAGCGTCATATACATCTGAAATGTCATGCTGACGCAAAACCTGTTACCCTATCACTTGTCTAGGTTTTCTAGAGCAATGTGTGAGAACAGTCCCTATTTTGGGTGGTTTAGCTCACCATTCATGAAGGCATTCCAAAGATTAATTTGTGTAAGAGGTTGTGAGTTATGTCCCCAGTGTATAATCTCCATGCTGCATGCGATATATACGTAGCACTATAGTACATACAAGTAGATAGGTAGGTGTTGTAATCTGACTATTGCCAACTGTGTGAGTGTATGTGTTTTTGTATGCATATCCCTTATGGCTGTCTTGCCTGTGTGTATGTGATGGTTATACCATTTTGCATGCTTGTTCCACCCTGTTAACTTCCCCATTGCCAACCTAGTCAGGGCCCCTACAGATGTCATCCACCTTAGAAGCAGAGTTGCACATTTTCTAACACAAAGGCACTGTGGCATGTGCAATAGTCATGTCGGTCTGTATTGTACATAACAAGATAGGTAGGTATTCTAATCAGAAAAGTGTCAGCTCTCTGTGCATGTGTGTTTCAATGCATGTCCCCATGCAGCAGTGTGTGTGTGTGTGTGTGTGTGTGTGTGTGTGTGTGTGTGTGTGTGTGTGTGTGTGTGTGTGTGTGTGGGTGTGTCTGACATGGCTCTGCCATGTTAAGGGCCTGTTAACCCCCCCATTGGCAATCCAAGAAGCACCTGCAATTGCCACCCACTTGAATAGCAGTGGCAGATACTGCAACTCTATAGTAGCTCTGTGGTGCTTGCATTATGTATATAGCAGTATTGGATGTAAAACTAGGCAGGTAGAGGTTCTACTGTCAACAAGGGCAGGTCATGAGTGGGTGTGTGTGTATGCATGTATATCCCCTTGCAGCAATCTAACTGTGTTACGGCCATCAGCATACCTCTCAACCCCTCAGAGAAAGACATCCTGTTAAAGCCATACAGAAAAATGAGGCAAAGGCCAAACATTGAGCACAACCTTCACATATTGCTGTGATATGCATGGAAAGTAGATACCAGAACAGGTTGTGCATTTGAATGCATTTTCCAAAGGATATGTGTTGTGACATGACAATATCTATCATTAATCTACAATGTTAACCTTTCATGATTTTCCACCAATTTGCCAGAAAACCACAATGTTATGAAAAATGGAAAAAATGTGTCAAACATCAGAACATTCTGCAGAAATATGTAGAGATGAGAGGTATGGCCACCATCTGTACCACCCTGCAGGTTGCAGTCCATGTTTAGCAAAGTCTGACCTGTGACAACTCAAACAATACAGAGGTCTACAGAGTGTAGGACAACAAACATTTCATAAAGATGTCTACTAATTGCATAGAGCAGTTATTGGACATCAGAAGCACCTTAATGTTATGACAAATAGCATAAGTTAAGTTAATGTCACACAAAGAGGGTGTCATAGTAGAAAACCAAAGGAAATCTTGTGTGTTAAACTTGCCATGTGTATGGTATATCGTGCCAACTGTCATGTTACTACATGTGTCCCACAATCCACATTTGATAATGTGGCAACCACAATCTGTGTCATCTATATGTGAGCAATATGTAGACATGTGAAGGCCCTGTGACTACCTGCTGCCCCATTGACCCACATGTATATAGGCATGAATGCTTACTGCCACCACCCACATATGTAGGTTCTGTCTAAGGCTGTGTCAGCTGTTAGTAGTTTGCAGTATGTCATTGAGACACAAACTGCTGTTAATACACTACAGTGGGCCATACACTGGGTATGGAATGGTGCCAAGGTCCTGGCCTCAAGCTGAATGCAGACAACAATGTTAGCATATCATACGGCAAGGATATGGACACACTATTTCCAACATCAGCACCAACCCAATAAACACACAGACTGCAATGACAGTCCGGGGTACTCAGGATACCAACAATGTTCCATTCAGGCAACAAGTAGTGGCAGTGGTCAGAAAAGCCTTGTATGTGTTTACCACATAGGTAAAGGGACTGAATCCAGACCAAAGGTGGACATTACCTCTGAATAGTCCTCAGTCAGTACAACAATACATTAGCAGCATGGCCTGTCTGCTATGCACCTATGCAGACATCTGCAGAAACTGTAAAGGCTATGTTAACATCCACAAAGGTCATCCCTGGCCCTCAACACCTGCTCCACGCAGACAGACTGTAATCAGTATTGCCCCACTGGTTATCGATCAGGTTGTCCACAGGTGTCTGTGGGATGCCTACATGGCAATGTTGTGCTCAGCCCTTCAACAGCTGCCCCATATATGAGAGTATAACTCTGTGTGCATTACCAGCTTGACAGGCCTGAATTGCATATGATATAGCATAGAAACATGCTGGAGAGTCATGTTTGGCTCCCAGAGGCAGCCCTGCATCAGAACTGCACTCCTCAAACATGTCAAACACAGTACCATGCATACCCTCATCAATTACATCAAGGTTGAGTGGATGGGAAAAAAATTCTGTCCTTGGGGTTCAACCTGCGTCCAGCAATGCCAGGGACAACAGGTGCTGATTGATGATTTTTTTGGGGATAAAGTAATGGCTAGGCTTGTAAGGGACCCAGGGCCAGTACTCTAGTAACCTCCTGTATAGCTAGTTAACCTGTGATCCTACGGAACACGCAGGTGACATGTATGAAGGCTAGCTGGCTGTGTCAAGGGGTATGCATGCAAGGTTACGCTGTCTGCCCCCGCTGTCCCTCTCACACTGTTGCACACATACGCAGCTAGGTAAACATGCACATATACAGCCGTACTTTGGCGATGAAAAGGTCTCTGTTTTTCCACACTACCATAATCATTTTGGTAATGGCAGGAGTTCCCCACAATGTACACACACAGACAACTGGAACAGAAACAGAATAAGGTCTGTGAGACAACAGTCAGTCAGCAGTACTAACAGCAATAAAGCATCATGGCACAAAGGTACATACACTTTAATGTGTACCCATGACAATTGCCAGCAGACAGCACCTTGCACAGCCTAACAGTAGTACAATAAACACTGCCATTACCTGTACTATATACACCCTGTGCATCAGACACATATTAGCATATCCCTGCATCGATGGTATGGATAACAGGGATGTGGCACAGGTATCGTCACCTGCACAGGGTGTGGTGTGAGGTTGCCAGAGGCCTAGGCTGGGCCATACAGTTGACATCATGTGTGTGTGTGTCTGGTGGGGTGTGTTCAGCTGGGCCATGGAGAGGAGCTGTGTGCGTCAGATGTGACCTGCATGTGACAGTGATGTGTGAGTGCATGCATGCACACAGTCAATCCATGTGCTAACCCTACACAAGGGTATGTTGGACAGCCATGGACCATACCTGGCAGGATGTACAGGTCATCCTCTCTGGCCACGAACATGGGAATTTGTTCTGCCAGGAGTGTTACTGGCATCACCATGCCCAAGGCTAGATTCAGTACTACTTCCTGACAGTGATATCTGTCTGCTGGGTCCATGTCCCTCACAAGACCCACCAGAACCTCGTGCCCATGGCATGCCATGTTGTGGTCTGGACAGCAGCCTCCCTTCGGTAGTGCTGGTGGTACTGCCACTATAGGAGTGTGATTGTGCACAGCCACCATGGGATCTTAGCTGAGGTTGTTGCTGACCTACGTCCACATGTCTGACACCCTACTCAAACCACATGTTCGAGCACAGACATTGCATGGTTAAGGACTGACAATGTCTCACCCCACCATCTATCCATGACATCAGCGAAATGGCATAAGGCATCACCAATGCCATGAATGGTGTCATGCATGTCAGGAAGTGTTGCATCCATGACCCAGAGCATCTATCAGGTGTACTGTTCACAATGTGCCCCCTGTGCCTCCATGATAGACCAAAACATGCATCGGATGGCACATGCTGTGACACCTCGGACAGGGGCTGGATGGACAGCAGACCTCCTTCAAGCACTCCTCTCAGTCTGCCTGTATGGGAACTCACAAGCTCTCTGGCTATGGCTAGTGTCTACAGTCACAGATGCCATAGTCACCACAATACCCTGTTCGATGCCACCATCCTCCAACTGCCCAATATCGGTGGCTGCTGGGGACAGGGTATATGTGGGCATACTGACTGTGTACAGAGACATTGGAGTGGAAGTGGGAAGTCAACCAGTGGTACAAATTCAGCCCCCAATAACCTCACCTGTGTCTCACTATGGCCACCATCATTATCAGAGTCTGATGAGACACTGACATCCAGCTATGAGAGGGAGAGACCCCAACCCCCAATTTCACCTGTGATGGGAAGACAACATAAGCAAATTATTTCCTGCACTATAATGTTTGCTGATGCACACACACACACACACACACACACACACACACACACACACACACACACACACACACACACACACACACACAAGGTGCCACAAAGGCATTATACAAACCACACCTTCTGACTGATGCCATGCACAATACACAATCAGAGCACAACAGACACACTCTGGACAGGCCCTCAACAACATGCAGTGCAACTAGGTCCAGTTAATGTTGCTACAACTATACACCTGTGAGATGCGTGAGAAGTGGAAGTATGTGATGGATCTTCACCTAACACACAGTGCACCCATGTACACAATACTAATGTACCCCTGTATAGCACAGTGGCTACTCCTATACAAAACTATGTGCCAATATGTTACAGCTCCTGCAAATATGCTCCTGCAATGACCAGTGTGGTGTACTGCAGTGAACCCCACCACAAGTGAACATGTGCATATTGCAATATGGCCAAGCTTAACAGTTGTGTGCATGGAAAACTGGCTTCCCTTAACATGCGTAGGGTATAGGTGAGCCACAACATGACAGTTCCACACTCACTGACTTCAGTTTGATCTTCCCCAGCCACATCAGTGGGACATATGGAGTTGTGGGGGAGAGGTATTGTCAGCGCACACACATGTGGCATTGGTACAGGATAATATGTGCATTTATGAACATGTACACTACAAGCTGTGATACTACTCAAATTGCTGGCATTCACAATATGTGTGCACATGTGTGCATTACAAAACCCCACCCACAAATACAGATTTACCTGGCATATATGTACAGGCATGCAAAGTCTGACACTATGAATGCTACAGTATTAACGTGATGCCCACTGTGGCCTTACCTGGACGCTCCTCGGCTGTGGAATCTGTGCCACCAAGCTCCACAACATATGCAGTCATGGTTTCCTAGGAAGTTGTGACTGAAAAAAGGTTTGCCAGGAACTCCTCTGTGGCTGAGAGTGGTGCTTGAGTAGCAGGCCCTCCACCTGTACCACCATGATCCCTGGCCAAAGCTGCAGCCCTTGCCATGCATTGTGTATGAGGCCTGTGGCATGGTATTAGACCTGTTTGTAGCTCCTGGCCCACATAACTAACTGTTGCTACCAGTTCTGCCCATGGGGCAGTGCATTGTTGCAAGTTTTGGTAGCTCCTTACAACAGTACGCAGTGATGGAGTCTCAGGGCATCAATGAGTGCAGATGTCTCGGCTTCTGAGAATGATGGGTTCCATTTTCTGTACATCCCACCTGAAAGACATGAACAGAGGAACACATCACAGGACCACATACATTGGCCACCATTATATACAGACCCTGCACATCCACTTTTGACAGCACTATTCACCACTAACATCCACATCATACCCCCGCCATCTATCAGCACAGTATGTGTGTGGGTATCGGCAACATACTGGCATTGCAGCATGTGTTGCCCCCCTGATCATGATGTTTCATGTTCCCCCCAATGAGAGCCATTAATGTGCATAGTTCTGTGTTGTCATTCACATCACACAGCACATGCAACAGCTGGGGACATCACAGAGGTTTCCCACCAGGGAATACCAGGTCATCAAACAGCTACCATACACCTATAGGCTATAAGGTCAACCCTCTACCTGGTTTCATACATACTTCTCAGGAGAGACCTCACTGTGGCATGCAAAGCATTCCCAGACTCCACATTGCTGGTACTGCTGCACGAGTGCAAGTCATGTTCTACTGTGTTACACACACACACACACACACACACACACACACACACACACACACACACACACACACACACACACACACACACCCTCAACCTGGTGACTGACCTGAACTGGCCTTGTTGGCAGCTCACATGTATGTCCCATACAATCACCCTGCAGTGGAATGGGCACCCTGTCCACACCAGACAGGGTAGCTACTTACACCTTTGCAGGCATAATCTGGTCAACTGGATGGTTAGCACATACACCTTTGAGATGCCACCTGTGTCCCTGTTGAATGGGGACATCAGCTGCCTTGCATACACATGGGCTAACATGTGGCCTAGGCATATGGCTGCTCAGGGCTCATAGCCTAGTAACTCATATGGTACCAGGAATACCAGAAATAGCCTGAGTGCTGTGACAGACTGTGTTGTTATGTGTCCACTCACATCACTGCCATTAACTGTTGGATGTCCCCTATGGGCAATTTTACAGTACCATATCACCCAGCCTACATCTGACAAATAGGTGAGTGCTACTGCAGGTGTATATGAACATTCCAAAAACATCTGAGGTATACAATAACAGAAAGCAGTGCATATCTAGTGTAGGGTGACCTCCTCATAGGTGTCTGACATCTGCAATACCAGGATGTTTGTGGAATGTGTACATGTGCCTGATAGATGTAGACCCCCCTGCCAGACAAATGTGTATATTTAGACACCAGTTGGACAATACATGATGGTTGTCCACATAGTTTAGGGAATATGTCTGTGACATGCCAGACCCCTGGGGACACACTAATGGTACATGAATATCTGGTACTGTATCCATTCCATTACATTGCATGCTCAATATGTACACACTGCTGCTGAGCCAGAGGCAGCATGCCCCCCACTACTAATACATATAACCTGCTGTCCTGCTGCAGGGGCTCACCAGGTATGCTAGCCATAGGTGTCAGGCAATCAGATACAGGTGTGGAGTACACAGTGACCTAGCCAGAGTACATCAAGTATGGTCAGGGAGACCTGAACAATCTGTGAAATAATCCTGTATGACATTCACAGACTGAGAGGGGCTCAATGACAGTACATGATGTGATACGCCAGCTGTATCCACCAGTACATAATGTCAGTGTGATGGCCTTGCACTGGCCCAGTAATCAAAGAGCCTCAATCCTCACCACTAGCACCAGTGAGGGACATACACAATGGGAGGATGACAAGTACACACAGAGTAAAGCACAATTACCCTTCAGAGGACACAGAGATCACAGTTAGTCTGAGGCTGGTTTCTCCCTCTCTCTCCAGATCCCCAATAAGACTCCCTACTGGCACAGCTATACGCTTAACATCTCAGCAGACTGGTCAAGCCAAAACTCTACATCACCCTCTCTGTCCAACCAGTGCTTTGTGTCCTGGCCAAAGTAGCTGACACACACACTTTGAAATCTGATTTATAAATCAAACACACACACACACACTCCTGGGAAAGGCAGGCACAGGTTTAATAGCTATGCCCCTTCTGCTCAGACTAAAAGGCTTTTATGACTGCCACAATCCAGCTTTTTATCAGCTACTCTAAGGCCCTTACAAAAGGGTGATGGATCCTACTGTGTGATGTGCCTATTATCCAAATGTAAGTGTGACCAAGACCAAAGCTATTGGAGTGGGTTATACAGTGTCTCCAAATACATATGCTAATACTCTAACAGCTTACTTATCGCTAAACAGATCAGCCACAATTACAAGGTTTAACTATATTTAATAATAACTAATAAAGGAACAGCACAAAACTCAATCAATACAGTCTCTGCAGAGTTCAGAATCACAGGAAATATTTTAAGAGAACATTGCAGGACAGTCTCAAATAAATACAGAAACATCTAATGTAATCTTTACTATATCCCCATACACATATATATATATATATATATATATATATATATATATATATATATGTATATAAATGAAATTACTTTACCTTAGTTCCTTACTATTAGCAAGGCAAATGCAGATGAGTGGATGTTGTCAGATACAGACAAATACAAAATGCAAAGGTCTGTCTCTGAGACAGGTCTGAAATTAATAATAAATATTACTGCTGGGTTAGCTCAGATTACATCTCTCTTTGTCACCTGCCTTCAGTTCCAGACTAACAGCAACTAGCATATATTTTAACATCTCTGCATCAGAAGTACATGTCTTTCAGATGTTTGTCTAGAACTGGAATTCATAACACAGTTAAACACTTTTACATTTTCAACCTAGTAATTATTTATGTTTCAAGACAATACAAAAACCTCTAGCTGTGGACATTTATATTTGCTTGCTGCACTGAAGCCGAGATAACACATTCATAAAACAAGTTCAGCTTATTTTCTTGCAGTTTTGCAAGTTATCTCTGTATGTTTGAGGCTTCCAGCTTCTAGTGTTAATACATATTTGCACAGGTAATAGCTTATATACATTTCTGTTTTTGTCCAGTACAGTACACTGTGGTTAAATTCTTGAAGCTTAGTCATACCTTTCAACCTCTTAGAGCAAGACATCTGGACAATGGCACAAATAAAGGGGGGGACAAAGGCCCAAAATAGTGACACTTTTTAAATATTGCTCTTAAAAACTTAGAAAGTTGATAGAATAACAGGTTTTCCATTCGCATGAATTTTCTGAAGGATATGATGTCTGACATTCAAATGTGTGCTATTATTTTATGACTTCACTTTTTAATGATTTCCTAGTGATTTGCCAGAAAAAAACAGAAATATATATGAAACTGACTACAAATATGAGGCAAACATGTGGACATTCCGCAAAAATCTGGACAGTTAAGAGGTATGAGCTCAGTACATAACATACAGTTTGACACGGACTTCTGCACCACTACTTTAATATCCACATAACTATATAGATCTCTTACATTTGTAAGACAAGCATATGAATCATATTAATATTCACAAATGACGTATGATTATTTACAAAATTCCAGATAGCTTTGCTGGCAGTGTCACAGTCAGTATTATACAACAGAAGATCCAGTAGCAGTCATATGTGAGCTGAACATTACTGGGGTGACTCAGCCAAAGCTGTGATCTATGTCACTGCAGATTGAGCCAGCAAGGATGGCCATAGGTGCTGGACAGCAGACTAACAGCAACATGTCAGTTCATGAAGTGTTGTTGATACCTACTGTGTAAATTCCTATTTCCCATGACTGTATCCCCCCATCTGCATTCTATTACATGCTCAATAGTATGACATACCTGGTATAGTGCTGTACTCCTTTGTGACAAGAAATCCACTTGTAGTGTTGTAAAGAATCACAGTCTGTCTTCATGAAGAAAGAGTGAGACCTGTTTTCCATAGGTAGCAGCTTGCCTTTTGTAGGTAATGCTCATGAACAGGTGATGGCCTGCGCACCAATCTGTGGATCCCACTTGCGAATTGCATCCAGAACAGGTGGGTTGCCTTTCCATTACCTAATGGCACAGCAACACAGTGGTTTAATTAAGGCCTTCATATGGGCCTTGCCCCTTTTCCTGGCCTGTGAGGAGGACATTATTGAGGTGTGGGAGATACAGCATCACAAAGGGTAGGTAGAAATACTGTCCACTGTTTGGACTGATGTATTATGTCCACAGTTTTGCATGCTATGTCTGGCCATTGTTAACAGACTTTCAGATTATGTAGCAGTGTACTGTGTAAATACATTTTAGGTGCGTAAGGAGACAGGCAGATGTGAGTATCATACATCCTTCTCTATCTGACTGTGCATGCTGCTACAGTTGATGCTGGTCTATCAGCTGTGTTTGTTGGGGGAGACTGTGGCACATGTCCCTTACAACCTCAACATCCTCCCCCCAGCCCTTTATGTTTGGCTGTTGTGTGGATTCCCTGCTCTAGGTGTTTGGGAGCAATGTTAGGGCTGTAGCAGGTAGCTGGACATACTGCTGCATGTGGAGAAGGCCACAGCTGCTGCATTCTGGCCTGGAGTCAGACTAGGGATTGTGAAGACATTGGGGTAGAGCAAGCTGTTACGGTCAGTGAGAGTGTGGTGTCAGCTGTTGTGTTACAGCATGGCCTGGTTGAAGGTACCCTCAACAGTCTAGGTGAGGCATGTGCCTGTGGTATATATGTTACATAATAGTGTCATCCAGAGACTATTAGGCAACATTTAGTACAACATATTTGTAATTGTGAAATGTGCACCACCCTGCAGGCCTTTAATGTGCTACTGTGGGTGGCAATGACTGAGTTAGGAGCAACTTGTTTTGTTAGAAATTGCAGGGCTCAATTATTCCTATGTTGTACTGACATGCATGTAGTTGTTGTGCCATAGACTTGGTTGTGGGCTAGGACTGTGGGTGTATAGATATGACAGATGCTAGAAATGTCACAGATAGAGCTACTGAGTCATTATTATGTCAGGTGCATTTGTAACACATATGTGCATGCATACGGTGCGTAATACAGGATTAGCATGGACATGTGTGTTCTGATGGGTATGACGTGTGACACTGAGCTGTCATGATTTTGTAACCCCAATCTGCACTGCTTTTCCAGTATGTTAGCAGTATGTTAGCACACAGAGTAGGTTTTATGATGACCCTGCCATAAATAGGGTGCACAACTGTGGATATTCAGCAACAGTCTGTGCAGTTGCCAGCTCTACCTGATATTGTAGGCCTCCCGTACATCCGTGTACTGGTTCTGTGTCTGTGTCAGAGGTCCAAGTGCACTGTTATTTGGACCACTATACATAGGAGTAGTGTGTGACTGGCAATCAGGATATGTTTCTAAAACCAGTTGCTATACACCGGAAGTCAGTTGGCTGAATGGTATGTTACTTGGACTGTAGTTCAGACAGTTCTGCATTCAAAATTTGGTAGTGGTGTCTTTTTTCCCTAACATTACATCACTGTAGTGCATAATATATTTACAAAAGCATCAGTAATTCCTCAGAGCTGATTTGGTGTAGAGGTGTGTTGTTCTGATTGTATTTCAGAAGGCTCTAGGTTCAATACCTGGTAGCTTTGTCTTTTTTCCTAATGTTACAGCACTGCATGTTATATTTACAAAAGCAATACTAACTCCCCAAAGCTGGTTTGGCTTAGTGGCGCACTGCTCTGACTCTAATACACAGAGTTCTGGATTTGAGACTTGTCAAGGCTGATTATTCTGTTGCTAGGCAGAACATTGGCTGAATAAGGTAGAGTGACTAAAGTGGTTTTAAGCAGTTTTAAGTGGGTTTGTGTGGTGTGGTGCAATGCTAAGTGATGTCAAGAGATGCTCAGGTTTCCTTAGCTTTGCTTAGCGACACTTACTCCCTCTTAAACCCACACTATTTCCAAAAAAAGAAAAGAAAAAGGGGTGACATGAAAGTGGTGAAATGGGTGCAAGTAAAAGGGAAAAACATTATGAAAGGCAGCTAGGGATGTGCAGGACAAGTGTAGGAAAAGACCATAGTTCTCCATTTCTTGTGCAATAACAGCTGTGCATGATGTGGACAATTTGGAACTTAGCGCCTCACACTCCACTGGTAGGGATGTGGGGGACATAAATTTGTTGAGTAAATCATGGGGAAATTGATTAACGTCAGTGTACATGGAGGCAAAATGGGGAGCTATGTATGGGACAAGATTTGTTTGGGGGATGGATGCTCCCTTTTTTTTAAAGTGAGAGTGGGATGTTGGGGAAGGGTAGTAGGTATGTTTGGGGAGGTAGGTTTGGTAGGAGAGGTTGCTTTTGCAGACAGACAAGACAGACAAGACAGCAGGCAGGGGCGGTGTATGACACATGGGGTGTAAGCACCATGGATGGGGAGGGTGGTTGGGAATCAGAGGACCACGTGCCCCCCAGATGGAAACAGTGGGACTGAGGTCACCACTGATGGGAAGTCACCACTGCCCCTTCATGGCCCAGAAGGTGGCTGTGCTGGGGGCAGGACAATGGGACCAGCCCCAAAAAGACATAAATGAAAGTGGGACAGAAGTTCAAATATAGGGAGGGACACATTTTAAATATTGCTCTTACAAACTGAGAAAGTTGATAGAATAACAGGTTTTGCATTAGAATGAATTTTCTGAAAGGTATGGTCTGAAACTCAAATGTCTGTCATTATTTTCTAACTTCAGTCTTTAATGATTTGCCACAAATTTGCCAGAAAACCACAATTTTATGAAAAATGGACCAAAAATAAGAGGCAAAAATCTGGACATTCTATGAAAATCTGTACATTTAAGAGGTATGCTGCAGGACTGTCATTCACATAACTTACCTTTACATCAGTATTGCAGAAACAACAACGTCCCGTGTGGAACTACACCAGTAAGCTCACAAAAAATTCCACACCAGAAATACGAAACACAGCTCAAATAGTTAGCAAAATAAATCCACCGAAAATGCTAAAACCACAATAGCATTTAATATGAATAAATACAGCAGTTTCAAACGTCAAGCGCTTTCACTAGTCTAAGCTAGCTTCTTCAGAACGGTTAAAACAGCTGATTCCACCTTGTTTTAAATAACAAAACGCGCCAAAAAACTAAGAAGCCATATTTAAAGCTACATAACATAAAATAAACATTATACAAGAATAATAAATTCATTAATAAAAATATAAATTAATAAAAATATAATATATATGTCAATGCAATCACCAATATTATATTTAAATAATTGAAAATGTAGTTTGAAGTTAATTAGATGCATGTGGGTCATATAAATATGTTATTATTATTTCTTTAAAATTATACAGGTACTGTAACAATAAAAACTTTTGTGAAACTCTAATTATTATTGTTCAATTAATATTCAACATCAAGAGAGGCTTGATGGTGAAATAGTCGTTGATACCAGGTTTTCTAGTGGCGTCCGTTAGGATTTGCCAATATAACTCTCTGTAGGCTAGGTTTTTCATATTGCCACCTCTGGGATTGATTTTAACTACCTCTAAGATGGCAAATTCAAATGTATGTTCATTCCCTTCTTTTATAACGTGCCTAGCTAATGCATTTTTTGTATCTTGATTTTTTATACAATATAAATGGGAATATATCCGTTGTCTTAAGAATCTTTCAGTCTTGCCCACATAAAATGATGGGCAGACTGTGCACAATGCAATGTATACTAACATCCTAGATTTACAATTACCCTTAACCGGGTAAATTTTAGTGCAGTTCTCATTTCCCAATATAATTGTACTCTTTGTATAAATACTGTGGTTTACACGTCCCACATCTCGAAGTATATGTGCTTCCAGTATATTTTAAGTTACAACCTTTTTCAAGAATTCTCTTGACATTCATTCCCATTTTGTTGACAAATTTGGATTCTACACCCAGTTTCTCACCTACTTCTGTGTCTTTAGTTAAAAGGTGCCAATTTTTAATAATAATATTTTTGATGTACTGACTATAAGGACCAAATTCCAAAATACAGGCTCTATAATAAGTAGTGTCTGTAACTAATGAGACTGCTTGGTTTTTATCTTGCTTATCTGTGATGTCATTGTTTACTGTTGTATTTACTGTACTATGTGTCCCAAGTAAAGGTTTATATTTAACACCCCATTGACTTATCACATATGCAGATATTTCCACCATCAAATCATTGTCATAACCTCTATCCAAAAACAGGGAAGTAATATAGTCAATTTCCTTGACCATATCATTGTAATTGGAACACATTCTAACTGCCCTGATGCATTGTCCTTTGTAAATATTTCTTTTCACCTTTCTAGGATGGAAACTATTAAAGTCCACATACGAATTGGTAAAGGTGTCCTTTCTATATACAGTAGATTTCAATCTGTCCCCATCAGTTGTGATCAAGGTATCTAAATATGGTACTCCATGTTCATTGACCACCGAGGTAAATTTCAAATAATTACTACTGCTATTAATATGGTTAATAAATACTGCAAAGGATTCAGGGCTCCCATTCCATAGAATGTATATGTCGTCAAGGAATCTGGAATAGTATACAATAGAATTAACATGAATCCCATTTAATACATGTTGTTCTTCCCATTCAAGCATGACCAGGTTGGCATATATGGGAGCACAAGCTGCTCCCATAGCAACCCCCCTGGTCTGCCTGAATATTTCCCCTTCATGGAAGATAAAGTTATTATCTAATATGATGCTCATTAGCTCTGCCAAAAGTTGAATTCTATCCCATGACATTTTGGTATGTTTTCTCAAACTGTTGGTAAAAGCTTCTATACCTTCATCCATAGGTATGGAACTGAATAGATCTACCACATCTATTGTACTAAATACAATTCCATGATGATACTTGTCAATGGGAAAATTTTGTAAAAATTCCCATGAATCCTTTACAAGATGTTTCACTTCCTTATAAATAGGTTTTAATAGTGTATCAATTACCACACCTATTGGAAACGTTTTTGACCTACTTCCTGAAATAATAGGACGAAATGGTGGATTGTCTTGATTTTTGTGTACCTTTGGTATCCCTATGATAGTGGCTAAGACCGGATGTTCAACTGTCATATAGCTATACATATCTTCGGTTATTCTGTGTTCCAAAAGGTACTCTTCAAGGTACATGTCAATCCTGTGATACGCTATGTTTACCTCATTAATAGAAGATGTTGTATAATTTCCTGAATGATGTAATATGTCTAGGATATTGGCATTGTAAGTGATGGTATCGAATATAACTATGCCCCCACCCTTGTCAGGTTTCATTATGCGTATGTTAGTGTCCTTCTGTAGTTCCAGTAAAGTATTCCTTTCATCAAACGTTAAGTTTTGCTTAATATGAAACTTCCTTTTGTGTTTGCAAAGTCTGTATATGTCATTAGTTACCACTTGGTCATATAACTGCACACTGGGATGATTAAATGATATAAATGAACTTGGCTTTTTTAACCCTAGTGATCCCTTACTGTGTTCTTGATCATTATATTCTTTATTACTAAACATAAGTGCTAAATTTAGTTTCCTAGTGTATTTCTTAAATTCTAAAATGTTGTCAACAAGATTAAATTTAGGAGTGGGAATAAAATTAAATCCCTTGGATAAAAGTTCAAAATGTGTTAACCTTAATTTCATACTACTGAAATTATATATTTTAAAACTTTTATATTCGTTAACAGCATTATTAGTCACAATTCCAGTTTCTTCCAAAGGGATAGATTCACTGTTACTGTCTTCTAAGATGTTTACCATTTCTTTTTCCACTTTCCTGCTTTCTTCCATTTCCCCTGATTCTTTTCTCCGGGCCCATAAAAAAACCTGTCATAATTTTCATCTCTACTGATATCTTGCCCTTGATAAACAGTTGCTGTATAATCCTTATCCTGTCTGCTATAATTCCACCTATAACACATATTTCTTCTGTACTGTTCTCTATCTCTATTTAATTTCCTGTGCTTCCGTTCTAAAGCACTCTTTGCTCTACTTTCAGCAATCGAAAATTGTTTGTGGTACAAATTCTCCCATTGGGCATAGGCTAAGTCCTTAGTTATAAAGTTATTTAAATTCTCTACCTCAAGTAAAAGTTTACACAGTTTGACATCATTATGCTTAATAAGTAGTTTCATAAACTGAAATCCAAAATGGTCAAACATAGTATTAAATTCTGTTTCAACCTCTAAGTTGATGTCAATCCCTTGAGGCATTTTATAGAACCTTAACCCCATAGGTACAATGTGCAAGGAAAGACAGTGATTTAAGTATGCATTATCTAATTTAACAGCATTAATACTATTAATTTTCTTCCCAAAAGAATAAATCATATCTTTTAAAGTTCCTTTATCTTTAGTATAAACATCAGGATTGGTATCCCACTGACTGTTGTCAAATTTACATTCCTGCCCCAAAAAGTCTTTCAGATTTTGTTGTTTCGTAACTGAAAAATTCTGTCGACCAGTCTCTGTATCCTTTCTAGTAGTCCCAGAAGGATTAGCATATGTCCGAGTAATAAGAGGCTGTTTCGGTTTTGTACCAATTCGTTTCGCTTCCTCAGTCAAATTGCCAAAAGAGAAGTCAAACGTAAATTCAGTCAAAGCAGTCTTATCATAATCGTTAAAATTATGAATAGGTAAATCAATGTCAACGCTAGGTATAACTTTGTGCCCTTGTCCATTAGGTATACCCGGAGAGGAAGTATCCGGTATACTAATGGGCCGTTTATACCATACCAAAATGTCATGGGATAGAATTCAACTTTTGGCAGAGCTAATGAGCATCATATTAGATAATAACTTTATCTTCCATGAAGGGGAAATATTCAGGCAGACCAGGGGGGTTGCTATGGGAGCAGCTTGTGCTCCCATATATGCCAACCTGGTCATGCTTGAATGGGAAGAACAACATGTATTAAATGGGATTCATGTTAATTCTATTGTATACTATTCCAGATTCCTTGACGACATATACATTCTATGGAATGGGAGCCCTGAATCCTTTGCAGTATTTATTAACCATATTAATAGCAGTAGTAATTATTTGAAATTTACCTCGGTGGTCAATGAACATGGAGTACCATATTTAGATACCTTGATCACAACTGATGGGGACAGATTGAAATCTACTGTATATAGAAAGGACACCTTTACCAATTCGTATGTGGACTTTAATAGTTTCCATCCTAGAAAGGTGAAAAGAAATATTTACAAAGGACAATGCGTCAGGGCAGTTAGAATGTGTTCCAATTACAATGATATGGTCAAGGAAATTGACTATATTACTTCCCTGTTTTTGGATAGAGGTTATGACAATGATTTGATGGTGGAAATATCTGCATATGTGATAAGTCAATGGGGTGTTAAATATAAACCTTTACTTGGGACACATAGTACAGTAAATACAACAGTAAACAATGACATCACAGATAAGCAAGATAAAAACCAAGCAGTCTCATTAGTTACAGACACTACTTATTATAGAGCCTGTATTTTGGAATTTGGTCCTTATAGTCAGTACATCAAAAATATTATTATTAAAAATTGGCACCTTTTAACTAAAGACACAGAAGTAGGTGAGAAACTGGGTGTAGAACCCAAATTTGTCAACAAAATGGGAATGAATGTCAAGAGAATTCTTGAAAAAGGTTGTAACTTAAAATATACTGGAAGCACATATACTTCGAGATGTGGGACGTGTAAACAGTGCCACAGTATTTATACAAAGTGTACAATTATATTGGGAAATGAGAACTGCACTAAAATTTACCCGGTTAAGGGTAATTGTAAATCTAGGATGTTAGTATACATTGCATTGTGCACAGTCTGCCCATCATTTTATGTGGGCAAGACTGAAAGATTCTTAAGACAACGGATATATTCCCATTTATATTGTATAAAAAATCAAGATACAAAAAATGCATTAGCTATGCACGTTATAAAAGAAGGGAATGAACATACATTTGAATTTGCCATCTTAGAGGTAGTTAAAATCAATCCCAGAGGTGGCAATATGAAAAACCTTCTAGCCTACAGAGAGTTATATTGGCAAATCCTAACGGACGCCACTAGAAAACCTGGTATCAACGACTATTTCATCATCAAGCCTCTCTTGATGTTGAATATTAATTGAACAATAATAATTAGAGTTTCACAAAAGTTTTTATTGTTACAGTACCTGTATAATTTTAAAGAAATAATAATAACATATTTATATGACCCACATGCATCTAATTAACTTCAAACTACATTTTCAATTATTTAAATATAATATTGGTGATTGCATTGACATATATATTATATTTTTATTAATTTATATTTTTATTAATGAATTTATTATTCTTGTATAATGTTTATTTTATGTTATGTAGCTTTAAATATGGCTTCTTAGTTTTTTGGCGCGTTTTGTTATTTAAAACAAGGTGGAATCAGCTGTTTTAACCGTTCTGAAGAAGCTAGCTTAGACTAGTGAAAGCGCTTGACGTTTGAAACTGCTGTATTTATTCATATTAAATACTATTGTGGTTTTAGCATTTTCGGTGGATTTATTTTGCTAACTATTTGAGCTGTGTTTCGTATTTCTGGTGTGGAATTTTTTGTGAGCTTACATCAGTATTGCAGAATTTATGTCAGAGCTGCTTCTATACACTTTTGTCACATTTACCTGCGGGATATGAGTACACTTTAAACATTTCCTCATCAACATGAATTATTCATTATAAAAGAAAGTAGTTTACCAATTCACCTTTTTCACCTCCCCCTACTCTGTATTGTTTCCCTCTACTTGCCCTTAATATGTCTGGGCTACAGTGTGTGCTCATATCTGAGTATTGCCTATATGTGCGGTGTTTTGTTTATCTCCTGTGCTCATGACTGCAGGCACCTTTCCATGGTTACAAACACTATTGCTGGGCATGAAAAGGTGCTTGCAAATGTGTAGGTGCAATGAGCAACATGCATATTCAATTAGCACTGCTGCTGATTGTGCTATCACGCTCAAATCATGTAGGCATTGTGAGGCATCTACATGATTGTTAATAAATCCTAGGGAAAATCTATATCAGTCTTGTTATCTGCTCTTAGATTTGGCTGGTGAGATTTCCTTGTGCCTCTATTACAGCCTAAATAAATAATCTGCAATTTGACCTGAATACTGAAATACCCTTGGGACTAAAAATATCTAGTTGGTGCTGTTCTCTTGTACTGACCAGCATCATTATCACCTCCATCTTATTTATACTAGACCTATCAGTAATAGTATTTTCCAAAATATCACAAATTTACCAATAACTCCCTGTTATCGAACATTAAATTATAGGGCTGGACTTTTAATGCATAAGCATGGGGTCCAACTACTTTTGAGGAGAAAAGATTGCATAATTGCACTTGTGTCAGAGGGATGGCAGATGAACGAGTGCAAAAAAGAAACTGAGAGAAAGAAAAAAATGTGTAAGTTACTGGCTGATTACACTTTTATAGAGTAGTTAAGGGTAGCCCCAAAGCAGAGACCATGACAACAGCAGTAGTTTACAGTGCAGGTAATGAAAATATATCATGCAGGATGTGCCAAGCAGCAAAACCTGAGGTGGCCAGCTGTCATGCTACATTGCATTTCCATCTTGGGGGGGGGGGGGGGTAGACATAGACTAAATATGTATTTCACATGCCAGTATCATGGGATAGCTCCCCATTAACAAAATTGTCTTGCCCACATCAGTAGGAATGACAGACATAACATCAGTTAATCACCTGCTCTGCCATTGTAAGAGGCACAAAATTATAGATAAAAAGGTGAAATAATGTTACAAATCATAAATTCAGAAAGGTGCTAACAGCAATGTTTTATTTCCTGCAGATCACAATACTGAGTACACATGTATATCTTCATCTGGAACTTAAAACATATGGTGGAACCACAGTTGTAAATAACCCCACTCAGTGTTTTAAAGCAATCCTTGGAATGACTAATAACTCTTTCTGAGGTCATACAAAACTAAATGACCATTTAGTGAGGAAATATCTGATCACACAGGCTGGATGGCCATTCATTTATTGGAGTTAGCTGTGTTCATAATATCACACTATAGAGGGCTGTTTTCACTATCACTAGCAGCAAAACATTGACAATGGGGAACATTATGAGTTAATCTTGACAGTCTCATATGCATACTGGTACAGATATGTTTGATTAGCTTCAGGCTCAGAAGACCCTTCTGAAGTAGCCCAAGGCTTTACCCGTTTTAATTTGCCTAATCACAGAAGCAAGTGCATGTATTAATAAATACCAGTACTATTATGGTATTGGGTAACCGATCCAAGTACTCTCCTCATTTTCAGGCATGATTTTGAAGTGTCAGATCTTCATCTGGAATAACTCATGGGTCACGCACACACCTCTCAACATTCCAAAATTTTGAAGAACATTTCTGTTTTTGTCTCAGATTTTTGTCTTGTCTTTCATACTGTTTTTTTTTTTTTATTTTTATGTTAAAACATTTAGGATTACAGTCAGTCAATAATGTCAGCAATTAGAATTTCATAGTTCTTATTGTTCAAAAAATGCATGTAGATGCAAAACTAGTTGTTTTTTTAACCTTTTAAGTGAACTAGAGTAATAAAAACATTCCCTGATTTTGGGCCTTTATCCCCCCTTCTATTTTTGGATTTGTACAGAATTCTTGAGCAAAGAAGGTGAG